>NC_056733.1:1985298054-1985365554 GCF_019279795.1 Protopterus annectens | reverse complement strand
ACTACTGTTAAGTAAGGCTCCAGAACTGTTCTGTCTTTGTTACATATATATATATATATATATATATATATATATATATATATATATATATGTATATATATATATATATATATATATATATATGTATACCCAGGGTATACTCTTACCGAAATAGGCATGCATACATAACTACATCATCAGTCCCTTAACTGATAACTATACTCATTAGACTGTAAAACTTTAAATTACTTAGACACTGACACTCTCTGTGAATCAATCAATTTTCACTTCACAATAGACAATATGATAGGTCAGCTTACTTGTTTTCTTTTTGTTGCTAGCCTCATACCATTAAATATCCTAGAGTAACTGCCCTATGCTCACAGACAGTGAGCTTCTGCTAAATGTAAATAACTCTGTTTTTGAGAGGTGCAAACATTTAAAAGACAATTTGAGCTTTACTCTTACATAAAAACACATACTGTGAGCATTGTACTACTACTGCACATGCTATATACCCAACCATGTCAAATAATGTAATGCCATATGCTGATGCAATAAAGAGATCCTTTCCTAAGCCTCCTACACCTATAACAATTATGTCTTGGCAAAAATAAAAATAAAACATCACAGCATGCAATATCACACCTTTAAAAAATACTCATCATGAGACAAAAGATCTCACATTCAATACACCAGACAACCCCACAAACAAAATGTTTTAGTGATTGGTGACTCCATAGTGAGAGACACAAATTTCCAACTCACTAGGCTGGACAAAGACAGGGTGACAGTGAGTTGTTTTTCATTTAGAAGGATCTCAAATGTCTCAAGGTCCCTTAGGACCCTTCCACCAGACAAGTACAACTAAAATATGGTAGTTGTGCATGTGGTGGTAAATGACTTAGGGTGAAAACCCCTGAGAAAAATGCAGAGAGCATGTCTGATCTCATGTACATGTCACAAATTAAGGCAAGATCCTGGTACTGAGATGAATCCTCCGTTTTCTACAACTGACACCTAGGTACAAAGAATAGATGCTTGTCTTCAAGAATTGGCTAAAAATGGTGTCATTCTGGGGAGATCCAGTATGTGTTAGCATGGAATGAGATGTTTGACTGTCTTACTATCCTTGCAAAGGATGGTCTGCACCTCTCATTCAAATGCTTCTGCATAACTGCAAAAGCCTTTGGTGTTCCCATAATGCCTTTTTAGGTAAAATTCAGTTAATGAAAATTTCAGCATAGAAAATGTATTAATACCAAAATGACAATCAAATTAAGATGACTCTTCCGAATGCTAGAAATCTAAATAATAAGCTGCCCAACCTAGAGGCACTCCTACATTTGGATGCATCTATATGTATGTGTAGTGGCAGTGAAGCCTGCTTTATATGATCAGAAAAAAACTCTCTCCATACCAGGGTTTAGTGCCTACATGCCTTCAGACCCAGTGACAGGTGTGGTGGCACATTCTTATATGTCAGAGACTATATCACCTCTAGACCGATTCCCAAAGACCCACAAATTGAGCTTATTGAACTCAAAATGCCATTTAATAAAATCATCTATCAATTTACTGCCTTTTACAGGACTGCTTCCATGACTCCAGAAGTCCATGTCAGGTTCCCGAACATCATGGATGAACTCTCCATAAATAAAAACTGCATCATTCTTGGAAACTTTAACTATGCATCAATAGATTGGAATACTTACACTACCAATATAGGATATGCTCAGATGTTTTTGGACATACTAAATAAATATTCAGTAGACCAGATTGTTACTAGCCTAACTAGAAGGCAAACTATTATCGACATAGTACTTACCAGTGGTAGCACCATAGTGCATAATTCCCATAGTAACTCCCTATCTGTTTAGGTCAGGCCATAAGCTAATAATCTTTTACATCAAACTGTTAAACCCCCCTGAGGTAACTATATCTGAATTTAAAGACTTCACATCCACATAACTCTTCACATTCTATGACGGAGTGTCAAAATTCAGCTATAACAACATTATCCTAGACATTGCCTCATCAGATAGATTCATCAAGAAGTTTTATACCCACTTAAAAAGTACAGAATCAGCAGTCCCATCCACATCTAAATGTAATGGGAAATTTCAAAGCAAATCTTCTTGGTGGTCTGCCAACATAAATAAAATCTACAATAAAAGGAATAAACTCAGAGTATACAGCAGATCTAAGGACCCCCAAGTCAAGGAAAATATTATGAATTTGACTAAGAATTTTCAAAAGACTATTAGATCTACAAAGGCAACAAATTAATTTAGGATGGCATCTACAAGACAATTAGAAATCTTTCTTTAGTTATGTTAGAAAACTAAGAGACAGCACTCAACAATTTAAAAATATAATAAACGACAAAACCTACTCAGATGCAGTGAACAATGTGAGTATCCTAACAAATAAATCTAAACCTATAAGATCCCATAGTTCTCAACCAACCCATCTTCCCTAAAGAATGAGTACAGAAGGTTGCAGTCTGAGACTAAGAACACTTCCTGCATGGGACTAGATAACATACCTGGTTATTGGATAAATAGTACCAAATATGTCTGGTGTAACTTCTACATAAGATGTTTAACCTGAGCCTGGAAACAGGCTAAGTCCTGAAAGTATGGCATACAGCATTGGTGATGCCACTCCATAAAGGTGAGTCTACTATTTATCCCAGAGACTATAGGCCCATCAACCTGATGAGTCTCATTTGTAAGGTCACAGATAACAGAATTAATTAACATCAGCACTAAAAATCTCAGCAAGCTAGATCCACAGCAATTTGATTTTGTAAAAGATAGATCCTGTCTAATGAACCTGGTTAACTTCTATAAGAACAATACTAGACAAAGATTGTGAGGATAATAAGATGTCTAACCATATACTCCTTTAAGCAGACACACTTAAAAGTTTGTGCCTCCCTTTAGAAGGGCTTACTAGTGGTTACCTCCCAAAGCAAACAGGGCTGTAAATGACAATGTTGATGTAAAATTGTGTCTGCATATCCAATTAACAAGATTGGCTTTAAAGGTGGTCAGAGTAGTACTTTATTAGATGTCTTGTGACAACTTATTCCATAGGCTGGAAATATTTTCAGTTAATAACCCAAGTTTTCAGTCAGCCATGTTTATTTCTTAGTGTAGATTTAGAATGCTAATGTGGGTTTTGTACAGAGACTCATTTTTTTTAAAGAGAAGGAGAAATAGGATTGGGTCTTTCATGACATTAAAAGCAAGACACAGGTCACCTTGGAGTAGCCTGTAGGCTACTGAATATAATGTGTATTGTACTAATCTTTCAGGATAGTTGAAATATTTAAGGCTTTTGAATTTCCAGGTAAGGTAAGGTATCTCTGAGGCCTTTCTGTTCAACAATATGCTTCAATTTGTATTGATGAAAGGGGTCATTGCATTCAGTGATGGCTCTAATAAGGGAACAGTACAACAGCAAAACAGAATTACTTGCAATCAAATTCTGTTTGACCAGATGAACTAGCATTGTGAAACTGTTTAGCTTGTCATTTTTATTAATGACTTCATTAAAGCTATCTGACTTAAAATATATACTGCATATTTATCTGAGGTGATTTTGTTGTTATACTTTTGTCAGTGGGCCTGGCTTAATATTTACCTGCTTGAGCTCTTTATTGTTTGCTTTATTGTTATATGGGAAGAGTACAGTGGCTGGATGACTTCTTTAGATCTTGGAGACAGTCCCTTGGAAATTAAATGAGCCACATAGGAGGGTTTCCTGACTATGGTGCAAACATGATGATCAAAAAAGAGAGAGCTGTCCACATATGTACACTGACGGTATCTGTCTGAAGAGGAGTGCATTTAAAATATATGAGGTGGGAACACCTTTTCTACTGAATGCTACTATGATGTGTTTTGTAACACTTAACTTGAGACTGTTTTCATTACACCAGGCATGTGTATATTTTACCTTGCTGGAGCTGTCTAACATTAATGGATGAATGGACAACAGTGCCCAACTATTTAGCAGTCATGGTCAAGCATGCTTCTGGAATATAGTGAACTGGATCTCTGCAAAATAAATGCCAAACAAGAGAGGTTCCAGTACTATTTCTTGTGGTACCCCACTAGTTACAGTTTTGCATTAAGTGGGGGCACCAGCAACTTTCACAAACTGGGATCTGTCAGACAGCCAGTTTGCAATTCATAGTATAACATAATAGTTTTCATTATGTTTGTCTAATTCCAAATAAATCTTATTCCACACCCTCTTATGAGATACATCCACTCCTTACTCTAGATGTACAACAGTGAACTAGCCCCACTTAGACTATAGAATCTGTAGTCAGTAACCCACCTACTAATCTAGTCAGCAGTTTTAGGTTGGCTTTCTCTTCACCCTTTTTCTCCTCTTTGCCCTGATTTATTCTGTTACCTGCCACTGAGTCTTTGATCCATAGATATCCACTTATTTTCTGATTAACAGATAACTACATATTCACTTAGCATTGCATATGGCCAACAGGACTCTTCCCCAACTACTCATTCTACTCAGCATCTTTGCCCATATCAGATGACTATCTACAGATGGTTTTGCATTTGTAAATATGGAGGAAATCCTACTCTCAAAGCTTAAGACTATGAATATCTATCTTAAAGCTGAAAACTTTCCTAAGGACATCTAACAGTTGCTGACCAAGACCTACTTATCTGTGTCTAGATGGGGAATAGAAAGCATGACATCATCCATGACATTAACTGAGTCTAAGGGGTCCTAAGAGCTTACACATGCTAGGGAGACAAACAGACCTCCCAACATACTTGGTAAGAGCACTATTGTCAGAACAGAATAGAAGAAGGCAGGTACCTATGCTTAGTACTACAATAAAAACCGAAATTGTTTGAAATTGTTAGACCAAATGATACATTTCCAAAATACCCATAGCTCCATGACCTTTCAGCAGATAACTAAAGAAGGAGGACCTCAACTTTCTCCAAAGCTGCAAATATATATAGCCAGGAAAGTTGGTTGAGTGCTTTTTTTCAGCATCTGTTCCACCATCTTCTTCATACAACCACCTGGACTGCCTACCTGGTATAAAGCATGTGCAAGTCAGAGTGAATCAAATGTGCAACAACCCTTGTATGCCTGTTCACTCAAAGTGACATATGAATCTTGAAATTCACAATCAAAACTGAAATAGGATACTTTTCTCATGGTGGTCACATTTTTGTGAATTTTGAGATTACTGAAATATACTAACACATTAAAAAGGAGGGGGATAGTTATCCAAAGCATGTGCAAGGAAGTTTACTTTTTCCAAAAAATTAGTCAGCACATTTAAAGATGAGTGCTGGTATAAACTGTCTAGCTGCCCATCCATACCTGTTGTTTTCTCATGATCACCAACTGATGTACAACATCTGAGTTTCTCCATTATAAATGGAGCTTCAAAAGATTTCTGCAGCCCCTAGTCAAGACTTTGTCAATGAATTTCTACAAAACAGAATTCAGCCACAACTGGAAAATCCTCCTGATATATAAACCTTGCCACTAGAAGGAAGGTGTATTAGAAAAAGCCCATTTCCATGAGGCCTTCTGTAACCTGATTAATCTTGCTAGAGATGTTGGGAATTTATGTTTTTTTTCCACAGTTAAATAATACTTGTGCTTAGCTATTTCTGTTAGATCTGCAACTTCGATATTTAAAAAAAAATGTTAAACCCTAGTTTAAGAGCTCATGTAAGGATGTTATAATTAGCATCCATAAGCCTTATAAGCAGAGCTTGAAAAGACAGTAGATTATTTATGGCTTAATATTCATTGTCCCCTTATTTGTAACTCTTTATTTTGCAAGCTGATAACTTAACATTTAAGTGCTTTAGACTATCTAACCTGGAATGAATGCCCCTCTGCAGTTAGCCCCAAATTTTTCTGCCAGCTTAATGACAAACGTGGGTAGTCTTCTCAGACTCAATGGTTCTAACATGACCAAAACCACAGAAAAAAAAAACTAAAGTTAAGCACAACCTCCACTATGGCCCAGTGCTCTTTGAAAGCATACATTGTGTAACTTCTGCCCTGTTTAATTACTGAGCTAAGCAGGATATCCCTATAACTGTTACAGGTGATCCATTTAGCCTTCTAACAAGCAGAGTTAACTTACAGACAGGAAGTATACTGGTATCTATCTCTCCTACTAAACTCCATAGCCAGGATTAGTATTCCCCACTAAAATCAAAAACTAAGCTAAGAATCTTGTGGATTTTATTAATGGGAACAGTAGTGTCTAAAAACATTAAATATTAGTGAGTGGCAGACCCTAGCTCAAATTCATCCATGCATACATTAAAGGAGAAGAAACATGAATCAGGAAGTGTTCCCTTGAAATGCATGCCTACATAAAGACAGAAAGGCCCATGAACTATGCAGTATGGATGTTTGCTCCCCCATGAATAGAATTCACACACAAGACAAGACTTAACATGTAGTGATATGAATAGCTTAACCCTCAAATATTCAATGAAGTCACAAGTACAACAAAATATTAACTGAACTATCAGGTGACCCAATAGACACAGGACCAGAGTTGTCATTCTTCCATCAACTCATGCCAACAACTCCAGACAATATCAATATGTCCTTGTTTAGCCAAAGCATATTGGCTGATATTGTCTGACTACTAGCCTTTTACTAACTCAAGCCTTTGTGCTTGTTGGGGTGGGCTGCTGAAGACAGTCCATGACTTACTTGGTAAGAACATAGACTTTCTATGATGTAAGCAATGCACCACTTGGTTCTACTAAGGTCTCCCTCTTATGAATAACTTTTAATGAATAACTTTTAATTTAGCTGGATGGTGGAGACCATGTTTAAAACCATCCTGAATAAGACTCTTTATTATTTTCTAACATATTTTTCTGATGCAAAATGTGTTGTTCTATTAACGTTTTAAGTACATTAAAAAAATATATAAAACTTGGCTCTGATTTTGGGCCTTTGTTCTCTCTTTATTTTGGCTTTGTACAGAATTCCTGAGCAAAGAAGTTGAGAGGTATGCTGACATGATATGGCATTAGAAGGAAAATGGCTGTGTGGTTACAGGACACTTTCATGTAGCAATGTGTCCTGACCACAGATTACCATTAAACTGATCTACCATGTAAACAGACTACTAAAAATAGGTGACAGCCAATATAAATGAAACAAAACAAACCCTGAAACACCAAGGCACTGACTGAGACCCAGTTCTACCGGGTATACCATCCTATTACTAAAGCAAGGTCTAATCTAAAGGGCACTCAGTGGAAAGGCTTGATGAGGAGGATATCAGTAGCTCTACAAAGATTAGCTACTGGTCATGGCTAGGTAGTATCAGCTAATATGCATTCTGCACCAGAGGTGACAATACACCACAGCCTGGCTTCCCTGCATGCATTTGTCCACTTTTACTGACTGTATGCTTCAACCAATGTCTGCACTAAGTCTTCTATTTATGTCATCTTATCAGGCATAACTGAATGTTTTACATATTACACACATGTACATGCTGCATTACAATGCTTTATACTTGTTCTTGTGCAAGCAATCCCCATTGAATCTGTGTTGCTGCTTTCTCCAGGTTTTTCCAATTTCCTCATAGCACTGTCACAGGGTATGAAGCTTCACTGTGCCACAACTGACTTCTTTACAGACAGTAGATTTGCTAGCAAGTTTTCCTTGCAAGCTATAGTTCATGGGAGCGCAAGGATTTTAAAAGGGTAAACGTACAAAAATTGTATTAAGAGCTCTGAAACTTATTTTGTAACATCTTCACTTCATCTGTGGCTACCTATACTTCAAAATTATGTTTGCATTTATCAAACAACATAGACCAAACTGTTCCCAACAAGACTAAATATAATGGTAAATGTAAAAATAAACCACACTGGTGGTTTGCCCACATTAACAAACTCTACAACTAAAAAAAAAAGAATGATAAATGTTTACAAAAAACAAAACAAGCAAAGAAACAAACAACAAAAAAATAAAATGTATCCATTGCGATGGGCCCTCTTTACCCCAAGCCAGTAATCAAGGAGCCTCAATCCTGACAATTGACACCAGTGAGAGGCAGTCACTAAAACAGGAATTGATTTACACAGTATTTTCAAATGCAGCTCTCTGTATCAAACATAGTTTCCCCCAAGAGGAAACAACAGATCCCAAACAAGACCCACATTGGAGCACTATGTCCTGGTTCCAAATATCTGGCAACCACTTGAATACCTAATTTTACACACACACACAAACACCTGGGAAAGGCTGACACAGATTCACCAGCTGTGTCCCTTCTCTCCAGATTACAGAATAGCTGCTTTCAATGTTGGCAGTTCTTTAACAGTATGCTTATTAAAGCTTACTTGCATCTTACGATCTCAGACAAGCTTACCTTATGGTCATTAAAGCATTGTTACTTAAACATAGAGCAAGAGGCACTTTGAGTATTAAGCATAAATCAACAGTACAAAAATATGACAGAAACTAGACCGTTCTGCAAAATCAAGAACAGATGAAAAGCCACTGTAGTACTTGTGTCTACCTTGGATGGGGGGGTCACACTGCACATTTACACTGCATAACTACTCCTTGCCTTGCTTGGACACATCCAGAGTCACTACATGGGGGAGTGGGGTGCAAAAAGTATGTCACAATTTGAAAAATCTCTGGCTGACTGTGATGGCCCTGACACATTTGTCATACCTCTCAACCTCAGAGCAAGAAATCTGGACAAAGCCATACACAGAAGTGAGACAAAGGCCCAAAAATAAGGACAATTTTTAAATATTGCTCTAATAAACTTAGAATTAGAAAGATAATAGAATAGGTCTTGCATTAGTATGAATTTTCTGAAGGGTATAAAATCTGAAACTCAAATGTCTGTCATTATTTTCTAACTTCAGTCTTTAGTGATTTGTCACTAATTTGCCAAAAAACACAATTTTATGAAAAATGGACCAAAAATGTGATGCAAAAATATAAAATAGCCACAAAATACAGCTGGGAACCTGTCAAAGAAGGGACACTTTAATATTAGTACTGCTAACTTAAGCAGCTGACAAAATAAAATAATCTACATGCATTTCAAGTAATCTATAACTTCTTTGATTATTACAGTTATTTCTTAATTGTAAACCCTCCATGTTTTCTTCCAAAATTGCTGTTTTGCAGAGGGATTACTAGGGGGAAGAGCAACATTTTGAGCCAAAATCGGGGACAGTTGAGAGGTTGGCTATGCCTAATTCTATAAAGCAATTTATTTGCATGTACCTCTCAACCTGTTAATGCAGTAAATCTGAACAAGGCCAAATATATTGGGGGAACATATAAACAGTACTAAAAATTGCTCTTGTATAAATTGAGACAGTTGATAGAATAACAGTTCTTACTTTAGCATGCATTTTTCTGAAGGTTATGAAGTCTGAAACTCAGTGTATCATTATTTAGTGACTTAATTCCTAAATGGTTTGCCAGAAAACTACACATTTTATGAAGAACAAACCAAAAATAAGCAAAAATCTATTCATTCTCTGAAAATCTGGACAGTTGGGAGGTATAGTTCAGCTGGGCCTGTCTGAGTTTGCTGCCCTTCCCCCCTGACAAAATCATGGTTGAATGGAGCCTCTGCAGCCATTCCAATGAACCGTTACTTGGCTATTTCACTCCATTTACCATAAACACTAATGTGCATACTTCTTTACTTCTGTGATGAGTTGGACTTCATTTGAAAGTTTTATTTTGTATTTTACAGCACAAACACTAAGTCATCTGCTAAACAAAGCAATGCAGTCTCACAATGAAAACTTAATTAAAACTTCTCTGCCCTTGAAACTCACATTCATTGAGACAGCATTGAAACTCACATTCAAAGAAAATACATTTTACCAGTGGCAGATAAAGATTAATTCTGAGCTGTTTTCAAATCATAGGCCCCTTGCATATGAAACATACATGTGCTCTTTGATACACCTTCCTATTGTTTTGAACATTTTTCCAGTAAACATGAAACAAAACCCATGCACCAATAATGACAAAACTGCCCAATTCAGAACATTTCCATCATAAAAGTCTACTCAGACTTCTACAGTCCACCATTATCAGTAAATATGCACAATTCTACAGTCCACCATTATCAGTAAATATGCACAATCTCTGAAGAAGTAAAAAAGTAATCCAAATAATTCCACATTAAATAAATCTTTAACTAATGAAGAGGTTGCTGTTTGCAAACACCTTTATAATTCATGGCTTCATCGAAAAATAAAGTGTCTGATGCCCCTGAAGAATAAATTGCCTATATTACATTAAAAATGATAAGCTAGTAATATTGCAATAGGAAATGGATGGCAAACTGATAACAGACTCATAGTTAGTATCTTAACTTTTTCAGTACGGCAGCATTCACCCCTTGTGGGAGTAGAACCAACAGCCTTCTGCATCAAAAGCAAGTACACAGCCTGTTGTGCTATTAACAATGCAAGGTGACTTGGCATAAACAGCACTAAACTTCTCTTCCCCTGAAGCTCTCAGCTCCTTGTAAAATCTACTCAATAATCAACCGCATCTCAACTTCGCAGCACAAGAAATCTGGAAAAAGCCAAATTTATTGGGGGGGGGTCAAAAGGCCAAAAACCAGGGACACATTAAACATTGTTTGTATAATCTTGGAAAGTTGCTAGAATAAAATGTTGTGTTACCACCATACATTTTACTGCCAAGGTCCCTGTGCAAAACAGTCAGAGCAACATACCACTACACCAAATCAGCTGCTTTGTGAAAGAGAGGAAGACTGAAACGTAAATGGCTATCCATTTAATGAATTCAGTTCTCACCATAGCTGTCAACCTCTTAGCACAAAACACCTGGACAAACCCAGTAATGAGGGAATACAGCCCTCAGACATATTCAGTGAATTCAGTTCTTGCCATAGTTGTCAACCTTAGCACAAAAAACCTGGACAAAGCCAATAATGGGGTAATACAGTCCCAAAAATAAGTACAAATTTCAAATATTCATCTTATAAACTTAGAAAATTGCTAGAATAAAATGTTTTATTCTAAAGAATATGAAGTCTGAAATTCAAATGCCTGTCAATTTTACTTCTGACGGAACAAAAATTTTCAGCAGAGGCCCAGGGAGAAATACTGCAGACACATGTCTTTGTAAAATGGCAGGACACCAGAGCAAATGCACACAAACACAGGGATGAGATGCAGACCCCACACACAAGGCACCCCAGCCAAGAATCAAACCCAAGAACCTGCAGCTGTAAAGCAACAAAGCTACCAGTGCACCATCAAATATCAAGCATTGCAATATTTAGAAACCACAGATATTATGAGGAGCAGAGCAGATTAAATAGGAAGCAAAAATCTGCATTTTTTTTTACAAATGGTGGTGGGTAGGGAATTCAGGTCCTTAACACCTGCATACAAGGTACAGGGTTCAAGCCTGAGTATCTCTACCCACTACCATTTGTTCTCTCTTGCCACCAGTATATAGTAACTGGGGCATTACACACACACACACACACACACACACACACACACACACACACACACACACACACACACACACACACACACACACACACACACACACACACACAGAATACTTGTTGAATAGGACTAAATGGTAATCTGTACCTACTCTGTCCAAACATCTGGGTCAGCACATTTTTCCCCTTGGAAGGTGAATAACCTATGTATATTTTGCATTCATCTTGTACCTCTGTCCTGCAGTTCTCTCTCTGTAATTCACCCAGGCATCAGTGTATCCCACAGCTGCATCCATCGCCCATGCTCAGATGAATCACAAGCACAGGGGCACTTTGACAGTTTATCCATATGTGCTGCAGTTCACAAGAATTGTGCTCTGAAATATTAATCTGAGCAGGAACGATCCATGTTGTGTAAGCAATCCTGCACCACAAAGATGTACAATGAATAAATACAGACTTTGTGTCTTGCATATAAATGAATCGCTATCAGACTCACTGACACTTTTACACCATTATTATTCTGATGTATAGCTGAGTAACTAAGTCTTACCCAGCTGTAGAAATCTGCTTTCCATCATCTCAACAAAAAAGAAGAAAAATAAGAGGAAATTCTTATTACGGAAACAATGCATTTCATTTTATACCTGACTATGCAAATTTAGCTGCTTTATTACTGTGCTCTACTCTTTTTCCTGTCTGAAAATTTGTGCTCGAAACAAAAGTAATTTTCTGATCAACTTCTCCTGTTACTTACTTCATAACCTACCTAATGTGTCTTTTTAACTAGGAAGTCTGGAGGCTTGTAATTGGATCAAACTGGCTTTATTTTGTTCTTAGTGCCTATATCACACCCAGTCTAATATGAAGCAGAAATTGATACACCCTTTCCTCATTCAGGGTTCTTACAATTACCTCTGAATCCAAGTGAACACCAGCAGGTCAACTATAAAAGCATATAATTTTTTACTGCAGTATTACACAATTACAAAATACAGTCACAAACATTCTTATCAATGTAACTGAGACAATATATACATCTTCTGTGCAGATTGCTAAATAAAAGTCTGAAGAAAAGACTTCACAAAACTGTCAGCAAGAATTACCTACTTTGCAAATGCAGTGTGTTTTAAAAAAGCTCTAGATTGTTTTAAGTTAATCTGTTGTGTGTGTCTGTGTGCATGTATGTGTGTGTGTGTATTTTACAAAGGTATTACTAATTTTCACCATGGTTTTGCTTTTGCTTATTCCTTTTCTCCAAGTGTTTGTTACTTGTCATCACTACCCGCCCCGTTCTACTAAAGCATGTATCGCAGCCATCATGAACTTGCCTTCAACTGATGTAGCACAAATTACAGCTCCGGAGAAAGGAAGGCAACTGGTACAAGGAAGCAGTAACAAAAACAGACACATACCAAAGCTTTTCACTTTTTTCAGACTTTTTCTTTGTACTTGGCATTTGTTGTGGAACAAGAATAGCTACAGCTGTTACTCACTGGGACTAGAGATGGTGTACTTTACATCACTAACAATAGCTGAGAAAGTTTAGATCTGTATTACCGTAGGCACATAGTCTGCAAACTGTGCAGGGGACATTGCATTCCAAGTCAGTTCATAGTAACATGCCGGCATCTTTTGTTTTTCTTGGGAAAGGCAAACAAAAGAAAATGCAGAAATTCTGTACAAAAGTTTAGATCTGAGTAAGAACAAAGTGAGACCTGATCACACACACACACACACACACACACACACACACACACACACACACACACACACACACACACACACACACACACACACACACACACACAGTAAACGTCATCATGTGTCTGTGCATATCTGTCTAGGTGGAGTACCTCCGGTTGTTCACTCCCATGTTGACTTCCACTAGGTCAGTCATATTTGTCTGGGTTAAGGGAATTTAGTGTCCTTGTCTACTGCAAGGATCTGTAATATAACAAGCAGTTTATTGTCACCCTGTTCATACAATCTGTTCAGTGTGAAGTCTGTATGCCCAACTATATAGTCACCCATGTGAGCCTTATTAAAGCTGTATTACTTCAAACAATACTTCTTTCTGGTTCTAGAAATGTATATTTTCTAACCAAGTCTGCAGAGACTGCAGTGCTAACTTCAGTCTTTTTAAATACAGATAAGCATATTAGCATATAGTGTATTTCTTGTATGCATTCACTCCTTACAAGCATATTCACTTTTTCAGTGCATATTTAAAGGAGCATGTTTTTAGAGGCTTCACTGACAGCTCTGCTTCAAGTACCTTACTCATGGTGCTTGAATGCTTTCTGGACAACATTGCATCTTATGTTTTTTTTTTTTTTGTATATATAATTTTATTTGAATTTTACTGAAAAAGAAACAAGATATAATAGCAAATTTCAATTGGTGCATTTTCCACCTAACTGAAAGTAAGGGGTATCCCATTTTGTTTTCTACTCCCTTGCCATGTGGGTTTTCAGAATATTTAGTATGTTCAGCTTAGTACTTATATCTTTACTGGATCATATACTGGATCACTGACTGGACTCCTTAAGATCCTACATACATACATACATACTATATATACTGGCCCTTAAATATATATCTTTCCAAGATCTCTTTGCCCTCTTGGGCAAGCCTAGAAGATATGGACAAAATCTGCAGTAAGATTTTCACATCTACAAGAAGTATCACCAGATTATCTAACTTGTGAAAAAATAGCACTGTCAACGTCACACACCATCTGTGCACTATACATGTACGCTGGCTGGATGCAGATTGGAACACTCTACCTACTGCTGAAAAATATTGGTGTTAATAGGTGAAAAGGATGATAGCTTGAGGAGATCTTTTGACAGACCCAGGTGCTAGTAGATGCCAAAGACTGAGTGTATGGAAGGTGCAGACCCCGATACAAAAAGGACCTTTTATAAGTTCAGGCAATAAAACGGACTTGTACCCTATATTTCTAGATATGCTTTGGCAGGCTGCCTTTGAGTGTGTAACACTCTCCCTACCAAACAAAAATGCTGGTATTACTGGAAGAAGAGCGGGTAATTTGGGGGGGTTACACTTAGGATAAATATTTTATTTTAGTCTAATAATTTCTGGAAGAAGTAGAAGTTACACATAAAAACAGTTAACATACTTACATCTGCACCCGTCCTTCACTCTGTACTTACTTCTTCTTCTTTCTTCTGTTCTTCCAAACCGCACAGGTGCTGTCCAAACGATAATCCACCCAGGCACCCAAAAAAAACGATTTCAAAATCCAAATAGAAATGAAAAAAAAAATAAAATACAATGATGATCTGAAAAAGAAAGCTCAATTCCTAATCTCGCTCTCTTACCAGCACATAAAGCCCGGGAAGAGAGCGACAAACAATCAGCAGCATTTTGGCTTTAGCCCAGCAGGCACGCGGATGTTGCAGTCCGAGCCCCTTCCAAGTCTATGCGGTTTGGAACCGCTGCCGCATAGACTTCTGGGCATCACAATGATGCCTTAATTGCTCCCTCTGGGCTGCAATGAAAAAAAAAAAAAAAAAAAAAAAGCTGTTTGCAACCGCGGTTAAGGTGCGCAATGCGCATGTGCGTACTTTCGAGTCGCTGACTCAAAATTTAAAGTACAAAAAAAAAAGATTTTTTTTTTTACATTAAAATTAAAACATATAACAAGACCAAAAACAACTAAGGGGGCTGCAGTCCGGCAGTCCGATGCCACAAGCCACCCCTGAATCACATACACTTTCATCTGCCTTGCATATATGCTCACAAAACTTTTTTTCCATATGCTTCAGGTGCTAACTTAAAACAGTCTAACAGACATTGTTTCACTTTTTCATAATTTAAACAGTCAGTATCAGACAATTTAGAAACAGCTGTTACAACTTTACCGTGGATTAAGGGGTCAGGAACCGTACCCAGAGCTCTTGGTCAACATCATACTGTTTGTATACTCTTTCAAGTATATGAATAAAACTATCAAAATCAGTAACATCTTTAAATTGCGGAAGAAATTTACTGACCTTTATTGCTTCTGGGGTTTAGTTACTCCCTTCCCCATTGCCTTCAAGACCTTGTCGAAGAGTCAGTATCTCCTTTTCATGCTGACACTGCTTCTCCTTTTCCTCAGCCTCCAAACACTGCAGTTGCTCTTCAGTCTCCAAATGTTTGGCCTCCAGTTCATACTGATGCTGTTTCTCCTTGTCTTCCACCTGGAAATGTCATAATCTCTTTTTGGTCTCCAAACATTGCAGGTTCTCTTCAGTCTCCAAATATTTGGCTTCCAGTTGTAGTTTCTCTTCAGTCTCCAAACATCACAGTTCATGCTGACTCTACTTCTCCTTTTCTTCAGCCTCCACTTCAAATATCTTTAAGTCAGATTTGTCCTCTGAGGAAAAGGTGAACTGTCCTGTCTCCAAAGGCTGCACATCCCCATCACTAGACTGGCTATCTCCCTGGTTGCTGGGTTGTGTTGCAGCTGCGATTAAGGTTGAAATCATATCCTCTTTAGTCAGGCTGGAATGCAACATTCCTTTGGCTTGATACACCTTGGCCAACTGGTTCATTGTCAGCTTGATGTAATCTTCTGTCTGCTTTCTCTGGCTAAATTAATTTACAAAAATAAATAAAACTGTTGTGAAATTGAAACTCTGAATTTTTACCTTGTGGCTGTTGAGAGTACACACACCTTCAGTGATAGCTGCTTACAGGCTACTGAAGTTCCATTAATATCCCACCGCTGCCACCAATATGTGATGGTGCCTCTTTACCCCGAACCAGTAATCAAGAAGCCTCAATCCTCACCACTGATACTAGTGAGAGGCAGTCACTAAAGCAGGAATGGAGTTACACAGTAGTTTTAAATGCAGCTCTCTTCATCAAACACAATTTTCACCAAGAGCAAACACGGACCACACTCCACTGGAACTGGACTCTGTCTCTCCAGATCCCACCTGCCCTACCACTTCGAAGTGGCCCTTCCAAGCTTCCTGCAGCTTTTTGTGTTTAACAGGAATGAGCACCATAACATACTGTCCCACAGCATACTCTTGGGGTCAAGCATTCCTGTCATACCAGACATTTTTCTGCTGATGGCCTCCTGCCATGTTCTCCTGGGGTAAGTCCATGAGCTCCCTAAACCTTGTCCTGGGGTTTAGGACATATGTCACAATAGACTCCTTGTGGAATTTACACTCATCCTCCCACTCAAGATGAATCAAATCTAAAGGCCCTCTCACTCTATGCCCATACAGCAACTCAAAGGGCAAAAAACTGTGGATTCCTGGGGTACCTCTCTGTATGCAAACAGTCGATCAAGCAAATATTTGTCCCACACTCTCATAAACTAGTCTGAAAATGCCTGTAGCATGGTCTTCAGTGCAGATTTTAACCCCTCTACAAGACCATTAGTCTGGGGATGGTAGGGTGTAGTCTTTAGATGCATCACTCCACAATGCTTCCATAGACAAGCCAGCAGGTCTGACATAAAATTAAAACTCAGCAGCAGCAGTTTGTTTTTGTTTTTCTTTGGAATTTGATATATAAAATATCTATGTCAGTTAAGGAATGTGATGGACTATGGCTAGAAGTGCCAGACGGTAGGCTCCGGGCATTACTGACTGCTGTATTACCTCACCCTCTAGCCCTCCCTTAGGGGTCCACTCTCTATACAGTAAACCTTTGTTATCTGCAAAAGAAATATCATGGGCTATGGCAAGAGGTGCTAGACAGTAAGCTGTGAGTAACAGCCTATAATGTGAATAATGGACAGAGGCTCCATGTAGGAGTAAACAAACTCTACAAATATTCATTTGTAACTTTCTTAAATGACAGCAGCACTAAATTCTCCTTGAAAGAGGTCAGATGACTCTGTCATTTGCAGCACTATGTTATGGATATGCACCCTCATTTTCCAAGTTTATTCAGGAATCCCACTGCTTCTGTCTAACAAGGACTTTGGCATCTGGAACTGTATACCTGCAGTAAATTCCTTCACAGTGCCATCATGTCATCACTGCTAGTAAGCATGCCCATGCACACCCTACAATGTAGTATGGAAGACTTCTCCATCTATGGAACTAAAATAGAGAACACAGACTGAAGAAATCCAAAGCCTATCAATGGTAGTGAAAGCTGTCACAGCTTAAAAAATAACATAATGAGGATGAATACAGATGAGGTGTGGGTGAGGCATAGCTGCAGGTGAACTTGTTATCTGATCTATGAGCCTCTTGAACACAAAGTCATTGCAAGTACATGGATTTTCTGACTGTTGTCTGAAATGTTATTTGTAAATAAGGTATGCCATGTTACTGAGCAATGTTTATTTTCCTTTGATACCTCACATGTCTGTGTTAGAACCACTGTTACCCACTGTCATTTCTGATATGTTGAATTTTACTCTTCAGATTAAATAGGTTATGGATGAATAAATGGCTGTTGTGGTTCTGTCCACCAATCTGCCTAATAAATGAAAAGACATAACTAATCCATTGGTTATGCTCAATATGCACGTATAGGTAAATCCTAGACTAGCTGCCCATGTGGGTCATTTTAAGCCAAGAAAATTTCCTTTTTAAAGATGAGAATCAAATCTTGTACTTTGTGTATCTGAAGTTAACACCTTAACCATTATGCCAGCCCCCAACCCCTCTGTGAGGTAACAATCTTAACCATTATGCCAGCCCCCAACCCCTCTGTGAGGTAACAACCGTAACCATTATGCCAACCCCCAACCCCTCTGTGAGGTAACAACCTTAACCATTATGCCAACCCCCAACCCCTTTGTGAGGTAACAACCTTAACCATTATGCCAACCCCCAACCCCTCTGTGAGGTAACAACCTTAACCATTATGCCAACCCCCAACCCCTCTGTGAGGTAACAACCTTAACCATTATGCTAGCCCCCAACCCCTCTGTGAGGTAACAACCTTAACCATTATGCCAACCCCTCTATGAGGTAACAACCTTAACCATTATGCCAGCCCCCAACCCCTCTGTGAGGTAACAACCTTAACCATTATGCTAGCCCCCAACCCCTCTGTGAGGTAACAACCTTAACCATTATGCTAGCCCCCAACCCCTCTGTGAGGTAACAACCTTAACCATCATGCCAGCCCCCAACCCCTCTGTGAGGTAACAACCTTAACAATTATGCTAGCCCCCAACCCCTCTGTGAGGTAACAACCTTAACCATTATGCCAGCCCCCAACCCCTCTGTGAGGTAACGACCTTAACCATTATGCTAGCCCCCAACCCCTCTGTGAGGTAACAACCTTAACAGTTATGCTAGCCCCCAACCCCTCTATGAGGTAACAACCTTAACAGTTATGCCAGCCCCCAACCCCTCTGTGAGGTAACGACCTTAACCATTATGCTAGCCCCCAACCCCTCTGTGAGGTAACAACCTTAACAGTTATGCCAGCCCCCAACCCCTCTGTGAGGTAACAACCTTAACCGTTATGCCAACCCACTCTGTATTTAATGGCAAGTGGATATACAAAGGATGATAGTGGAACTTGGCAACGATGCTTACCATCATGTAATCTGTTGTCCCCAGACTTACTTTTCAGTTGTTGGTGGGTTTAGATAATTCTAGATTTTTCTTTTATTTGTAAAATTCATCCATGTTTACTACATTAATTTTAAATCATATAGCAGTATTTTTCATTACAAATCTTTGTTGGGTGGTTGAGTGCCTTTTCACTGTAGAACACATATTCATAACAGACTGATGGAAGACTTGGAATGATTTTTCTGCTCGTCTGGTATACACGTATATCTCATCCATTTAGATTCACTTTTGTCATACTCTACAGTTTAGAAAGAACCAAGGCCTGGCATTATATCATACCATAATCACATCTAACCTACTTTGCTACTTAATGCTCCAGAAGTATTAGTGTTTAGCAGCTCTTCTTAAAGTTTTTCTCGCTCCCACTTAGAGCTGTAGCAAAGAAGTTTTTTACACATATGCCCTACTCCCAGGCCTATACTAGCTTTATTCTCAGACCAGACCAGTATCCCACTGAACATATAACTAATGACCTGTGATTTATTGCTACATTGTAGCATCTGAGGAATATATTTACAGCTTTTCTGTTTTTTAAATAACTATCTGCATGACAATCTAATTGAAATGGATTTAGGTTACCAAGCAAATGGAACATTGCCAATACTAGTCTAGACCAGCACACTAGCACCCCATCCATCAAACTCCCCAACACATTCATTTGTCTTGTTGTGCAGTCTATTTCCAAATATTGTGATTTATGTCATCACTAAAACAATTTATTCGTCATATGATTCTGGTTACAAGTTATATTTTTTCTCCCACTTAAAATGGTGTCCTTAATATCACTGCTTGGGATACAAGTAAATTAACTAAGCTGTAATTCTGTTGGCTTGCTGAAGCCTAAAGAAACTTAAAAGAAACTAAAAAAATGAAATGAAAATAAAAGAAAAGAAAGAAAAAGCATTGTGCACAAACTCTTTGAATAATATACCATAATAAATGTTTGACTGCCATGTTTCTCTGTCCACTGCACCTAGTACATCACCCTTCTTCCATTAACTGTCTTAGTTTTAATAACTACCAAATCTCCCAATAAATCTCAGTAATATGAACAGTGTGAGAAGATATCCTCAACACCCCACCCCAATCAGGAGGCAGTAAACAAGTTTAGGGAGACAACTCAGGTGTGTACCTGACATTAAACTTAAGGCAAAAAAAACTTCTTGCTTTTTTCTCACAGAAACAGGGAGCAGCTTGGCACTAGCAGTCACTGAAACATAAATGAACATGCTTCACATAAAGTTTTCTTTTTAATTTAATTTAAATGAATAATATATTAATTGAATTGCACTCCTGAACAAGCCAGTGACTGTGACAGCTGACCTTTCTCCCTACCTGCCTACAGCTCTGCTTCCACCACTTTCAGTAATGTAGGGATTCACAACTTTCTTTCTTTCTAAATGTTATCTACCACTGGATTTAAAATCTGTCTCTTTATTCTACCTCTCTCCAACAGCTAAGACACTGAAGTATTTCCCATCCTGATGCTGCTGGTGATACAATGATATACTGACCAAATCTCCACTATTTTCCTGTCCAACATCTTGTATAAATTGATGGCCTTCTGTTGTCGCCATAGAAAAATTCTCCATTGTAGAAATTATAAATGTGTGAACTACTTTTTCCAGATATTCTGAAAGAGTACAGTGTGCTAGTTGAAATATGATTATCAGTACATATTTATAAACACTTTATGCTTCCTGACACATAGGATAACTCCAGGTATATTAGCAGAGTGAACCAAACTGCTTTCACGTGTTATTTGTTTGGATTTACAGTACAACATGTAGGTAGAGAGGGTAGAAGTCAGTAGACATCAGTGAGAGCCTATTTTTAAGAACTAAACAGAGCTTGTCATAACTATGATTAATACAATGTTTGTCTTCCAATCTCTTTGAAACATTTATAAGTGTAGCTTGAAACTAAATGAGAAATAAATACATTATAGGTTTTGGATTTTTCATTCCTGATGTAATGTGATGAATCTCTGTGAAGGTAGAGCAAGCCTACTGAATGCTCTGTCCCCAGTCACTAACTTGAAATGCAGGCCTTTCAGTTTTTAGACCCATTAATTTCATGCTCTCATCTGATAGTTATGACAAAAAAAATTCTTTACATTTTCTTGTTAATTTGGCCAATATGCATGATGTCACAGTCTGTCTGTCAAATGGCCACAGTAAACTAGATTTGCCAGTGACTGGAATCATCATCATGATAATCATCAGCCCCCTTTTTCCCATTTTTTCTACATGGGGTTGGGGTATCAGGTTAACTGTTGCCAACTCTCTCGATTCAGTGCTACACTCCTGTCTTCTTCAACACTCACTCCTGACTATCGCAGATCTTCTTCACACAATCCATCCACCTCTTTGCTGAATGTTCTCGCTTCTTCTTACCTTCCTGTCTGTCCCAAGTCTTCCTCACCAGATTGTCTTTTGCTTTTCTACACGTGCCGAAACCACCGTAATCTGTTCTCTTTGATCTTTTCTGCAATTGGAGCTACTTTGGCATCTGCTCTTATGTCCTCATTTCTTCGCCTGTCCCACAGTGTGCATACTACCTCCTTTCTCAGGCACTTCATTTCCATCATGTCTAGCTTCATCAACTGTTCTGCCTTTACTGCCTAGATTTCTGTAGCATACATTAGTATTAGTCACACCACTGTCTTGTATACCTTAGTTTTCAGCTTCTTTGGCATTATTCTGTCATAGACTACACCTGATACTCTATGCCAGTTGGCTGCAGCCCTTCTGATTCTAGCTTGGACCTCTTCATTCAGACTACCCTTCTCCTCAACCAACCCCCCCCCCAGATACTTGAAGCTGTTTACCTGTTCCACTATCTTCACTTCTATCTCTAGTCTCAGCTTCTTCTGATTTCCCCAATTTGCTGTCATTAACACTATCTTATCTGTGCTTAGTTTCATCCCATGTGCCTTCAGATTTGCATTCCATTTTCTTATCCTTTGCTGAAGTTCTAGCTCAGAGTCTGCCTGTACTGCCACATCATCTGTATATAGCAGCTTTGTTGATCTGTCCCCTCCAACCTGTTTGCTAATGTAGTCCATCACCAGTATGAACAGTAGTGGGCTCAGAGCTGAACCCTGGTGTATACCCATGCCCACTGGGAACCCCTCTGTGAGGCGGAACACTGTTCGTACTTCGGTCACTCAGTCCTTGTACATAGCCTGCATTCATTCTACCAGTGATTCTGGGACTTCCAACCATGGCAGTACTGCCCAGATCAGCTTTCTTGGGACCTTGTCATATGCCTTCTCCAAGTCTAGGAATGCCCAGTTGGACTCTCTTCTCATCTCTACCTTTTCTCAAGTATCTGTCTCAATGCAAACATTGGGTCAATTGTGCTGCATCCTGATCTTTATCCGAATTGTTCATCGCCCATCTTACATTCTACTGCTCTGCATATCCGTTTATCAGTCACCCTTTCCAGAACTTTCATGCAGTGTGGTAGGAGATTGATGCTTCTGTACTGCCCACAGTTGTGGATGTCCCCTTTGTTCTTATACACTGGCATGAGTATGCTTATTCTCCAGTCATCTGGGATACGCCTTTCTTTCCACACTGCTATTAGTACCCTCAGGAGCCATTTCTCCCCTATCTCACCCAGCATTTTTATCATATCTGCTGTGACCTCATCTGAGCCTGTTCACTTCATCTTCCTTAGTGCTATTCTTACTTTTTCTAAGGTGGGCTCCTCTTCTTTCATTGTAGACTGTTTATGGGGTAGTACATCTTCTGTGGGGTTTTCTTCATTCAGAAGCTGCTGGAAATACTCCTTCCATCTGCCTTTGATGTCCTGTGGACTGGTGATCAGGTTGTTGCTGGCATCCCTTATGAAAGGTGTCTGACTTCTTTATCTTTCTGTCTTTGCCTTGCATCCTGATATAATTTCTTTGTGCCCCTTACTGAGTCACTTTCCAGAAGCTGGTAGAGTGCCTCTGATGCCCTACTCTTTGCTATTGCAACTTCTTTCTTAGCTTCTTTGCTACCCAACCAGTAGTCCTTCCTAGCCTGGTCAATCTTTTCTATCTCACATTTCTTCATGCACTCCTTCTTTATTTTGATGACTTCCTGGACTTCTGAATTCCACCACCAGCTTTCCTTATGTACCTTATTTCCATACCTGGCACGGCTACATATCTTTTCTGTAGTCCTAACACATGCTGTTTTTAGTCACTGCCACTCTTCTTCAACTCCACCTATTTCTTCCTCTTCTTGGGGGTGCTAGAGCCCTGAGTAATTCCTTGAACTGCTGTACTTCTCCAGCCAACTTCCAGGTCTTCCAACTGGCCTTTGTTGACCTTAGAGCCTTCTCTGACCACTGCTTGCAGCTGATTGTGGCAACTAATGTTTTATGCTGTGGGATGACTGTTTCACTGGGGATGACTTTGCAATCATGGATTGTACCCCAGTGCTTTTTCCTTATTAGGAGGAAGTATGTCTGAGTTGCATGTTGGCTACTCTTGTATGTGATCTTGTGACTGTCTCTCTTTCTGAACTTGGCTACTATCAAGCCATTTCCAGACAGAAGTCTAAAATGGCTTCTTCTTTATTCCTGTTGCCTCACCCATGTGGACCCAAGTGGTCCTCGTATCCTGTTCTGTCTGTTCCGATATGTGGATTCAATTCACCCATTATCAACACCAATTCATGTTGGCTTGCTTTATCTAGCAGGTCCTGCAAATGCTGTCTGAATGCACTCTTCTCCTCACTATCACAACCCTGCTGTGGGGCATAGGCTGAGATTATGAATACTGCCCTATCATTACACTGGAGTTTGATTGCCATGAGTATGTCATTAATTCTGGTGATATCTCTCAATGCCTTCTGAAGCCTCTCTCTCTCACCACATTTCTAGCCTGTCCCCCACCAGAGTAGTAGAATCTGGATCCCAAGCCAAGTGGTTTTGCTGCACTGCCCTTCCATCTCATCTCTTGGGTACATAGGATGTCCAACCTCCTCCGTACCATCACGTCATCCACTTCCAAGCTGCATCCTGTCAGTGAACCTACATTAAGTGTAGCAATTCTCAGTTCATGTTTGGTAGGTTGGTTGGTTTTACATTGACCTTTCACTCAACAGAGCTATCTCAAGTAACCCAGGCTGGGCAACTAGACACCAGCTGGCCAGTAGCTTATTGAACAAGGACTGCCCTCCCACCATTAGCAAGGAGGGTCCTCTGGCATGGGTCAGAGTAGGCTGGGTCCTCAACCCACTTATCACATGCCCATTTTTGGCAACATTAGTCAACATAACCGAATCACCTAGAGCCATATTTTACACCATCGAGTGTCTAGCCCTGCCACAGCGCATAGTCTGTGATCCATGTTTTCCTATCTTGAGGATACTGCACACCACAGTAGATGCTCAAAGCAGTTGGTCTGTACAACTCTTCCCCCTAAAGGGCACCATGTAGAATTTGTGCTGCTGCCTACAGCTCCATTCATTGGTGAGTTTGAGATGGAAACAATCAGCAAGTTTTTCGGACATGGGAGAAACCCCTTGGAGACACAGGGAGAACATGCAAACTGCAAACAGGCATTGGTTGCAGGTCAGGATCGAACCTTGTACCTTGTGCATGGAAGGCAAGACCTTAACCATTAAGCCATCTAGTCTCTTAACAGTAACTGGACCCCTGTCTGGTATCTGAAGAGGGACACAGTGGTACTCATGCAGTTTTGGAAAGTGAGATCAAATTACAAATTATGTGGATATGTTTGGAGAATATATGTTTTCTATGGAGAGTTTAAAGCAACTATCAGTAGAACATATTCTAACTTTGGGAATACTATGATTGCAAACAGGAAAGTTAGCTCACTTAACATGGGTCAGCACACAGTACACAAAATGGAGCTGGCAAGAGTTATATTTGTCAGACTTTTCTTAATGTAATACTAAAGTGACTAAGATGTTGAAAATGCCTTTGTATACACATATCTAGCCAAGGACTAAAGTTACTAATGTGGGTATTCTTTGTTTAACCATGACTATGCTTGATGAAACATATTACAAATAAGCAAAACAACTGCCAAATAGGTATAAAGTTAGGGATAAAAACAGAAAGAAATATCCAATAAATAAATAATAAATACATACAAGTTTAATCTTTGTATAACAAAAGTAAAACAAGTGTTTCTGAAATGAAAAACAATGTTGGGATTCTTAAACAATATCACCACCAGTGCTATTTGCAGCTGTGTACAATAATATGATGGCTATATAATATGATTCAGAGATATGATAAAGCCACATGCAGTAACCTGTCATTATTAGCAGCTCATTATCATGTCTGAGTCAAGTACTGAGGAGTCACAGTCAGCCACACAATAGGTTCCCCCTACTGACCCAAACAACACAATTGCATGGTAACCTACAAACATACAAACTCACATGCATAGCAACTATTGTGTTCACTTCCATACAGACAGCCAGACAACTACAGTCATGCCCCCTATACAAAAATACACACACACACACACACACACACACACACACACACACACACACACACACAGCTTCAGAGTGTGCATATCAGTATGTCAGTTATAGGCTTGAAGAGCACCAGTTACATACAGCATATAGCAAGGACTGCCATATCAGTGTGCCATGAATGGTCACACCTGAGTGGGACATTTGCAGGTACAGTTGGGGTAGTAGGATTGCTGCACTTTCAGTAATGGCATTTCATGCAAGACTATATGGCGCCTGAGGTGCTTATTGGTACAGTGCACTTATTTAACACAGTAGATGCCAAAGCCATACCGTGGTTGAGCTAAATGGTGCCCTCAGAGCTATGACACCCCTACATAACTGTGACACAACCAACCACTAATCAGTACTGTGTATGTACATGTACTCACTGTGCCACTGATAGGTGCTATTGACACTCCCATTAGCTCTTCTGGTTTGTTTATTAGTGAATATCTGCAACAAAAGAAGATAATGGAAATGGTGTTGGATTGAATGGGCAACCTTGTGGCCATCTATCCACCCCTGGAGCACGCACATAGTACCTTATGGCATTGTTCGACATGTCTCTTGCTCTCTCATCTGTAGGTGTTGAGGGTCATGGTAGCTCATGGCAGCATGATATTCCAGTGCATCTGGTCATATGCCTGCCTGTGAGTGCCTGTATGTTTGCCCTAGATCTACTGTCAGAAAAGGGACTGCACCCAAACATCATGTCACAGAAAGAGAGAATGAGATCTCCAAAGAGCCTAAGCTTTATCTTGCTCAACACTGGTGTACAACTATGTCTTTCCATCACTGCTGTCTACATATATTGCATGGAAGGGATCCATATGTGTGTGTGTGTGCGTGTGTGTGCGTGTGTGTGTGTGTGTGTGTGTGTGTGTGTGTGTGTATGTGTGTGTGCAATGCAGATGTCACCACTCGGCTGAATCAACTATTAATCATTTGTACGCCCAAACAGCTATCATCACTGTTGCACCCCCTAATGTATACTAAAGTGGCTGGGTGACTATACCACTATACCAGTTGTAAAAGGGTACAACAGTTCAAAGGTAAGTATCAGACTAGCTGCCCTTGCAGGCCATCTTAAGTGTAACCAATTTCCTTCAAAGTTGAAAATCAAACCCTGTACCTTGTTTCTGTGAGGTAAACACCTTAATCATTATGCCAACTCCCAACAGCTGTTGGGTAAGTTACCTGAAACTATCTCTGATATCCATTATGTCTGCTGTTGTCATTGTACACTTTGTCATGTCATAGATCATCAGTGTCAGTGCCATATGCATTTGTTGTGATTTAAAGACATTTTGGAGCACAATACATCAATACATAGGCATGTATACCATGCTGTACTTCCGTGGTTGATATGTTTGACCTAGTACATATTTTATCACACTACTGCATTAGTATACCAGTTTGCACAGTTGCTATCCACAGTCATACAGGGACAGCAGTCTCAATTATGTTACCTAAGCTACTCTTTTATGTAATGCAACTATTGTATGGTTTTACATGTTTTGCTGTAGTGTCTGGCAAAAAACAAGCTGAATTTCACTAATTAAGAGATGTCTACCTTATTGAATGCTATGCGTCATGAGGGCCACTTCCTAATGGGACATGCTGGGGGGCAACATAGGAGTCAAAAGCACTGGGAATAGGTTGTGACTAATGTAAATGTTGTGGAGGGTATGGCTGCATTATATGTAAATGCCATCATAAAATAACAGGCATGTGTGACAAGGCCAAAAAGAAGGCATCCCACCTGCAGGCTGTCTTGAAGTGTGGAGGCACCCCTACCCACAATATGATGTTTTCAGCTAAAGAATAGCTGCTTCTGTCCGCAGTATCTGAAATGTCAGTATCTGGCACTGTATGTGGAGTTGCAGTATGCAGCCCCTAGTGGTAGGGGTGAGGGCAAGTCTTGTTTGCAAGCTACATGCATTACTAGTGTTATCTTTCTCCTGATCTCTTGAGTATTCATCTTTTGTGCCTAAGACTCTATCTTTACTTTGCAGGAATTCGGAACAGGCTATCTACCAAATCCTATGGCCACAGTCCTTTGGAGCTGTTACCATATGAACAGCTGACATACATCTCAACCTGCAGACATTGAAAACAGGTACAAAGGCCCTTAAAAGTAGGTCCATCCAGCCAAAAACTGGACATCTAATTAATATACCACCTGAATATCAAATAGTACATAACTCTTCCTGCTTCCATTAGCATGTGGAACACTACTCAGTAACATGTTTAAAAAAATGGACAGTTACAAAAAAATGAGGGAAAAATGTAAGCACATTATGTAATGACAGTGTACGATCTGTAGATCTTAAACTGCATTGTAAAATTCTACTATACAAGGTCATTTATTTTAGCTTCTGAACAGGGGGAAAATCTATGGGTATTTTCTATTTTATTTTACTTTTATCTATCATGTTAAGTTATCATGTAAACACCTGCTTTGTCTGACAATTGAAATGTAACTGATGTTGTAATGTTCTGTTTGTTCTTGTTTTTTTTTTTATGTGGAGCTTTTTTCCCCGGGCCTCTACTGAAAATGGACATATATCCAGTTAGACTAGCCCGGTCAACAAATGTAAAATAAAATAAAATAAAATAAATAAATAAATGTGAGATGTGTGTCCTCTTTCTTTAAATTATTGGTACCATAACTATGTTGTCTTCAAAAATCACATGTGAAGGAATAAATCAAGCCTGAAAATTTGGACATAACTCCAGAAATAAGTACATCATGTATAAGGTAAATCAGGCTTGAAAATGGATACATTTGTAACACATCTGCCTCACCCCCCGATCTCTGTCCAGTCAAAACTACTCACAGCTCTTCAATTTTATTCCAGTACCTTCCTCATTCATAAGGAAGTTGTACCTTAAACTAAAAACTGCTTTTGTTGCTGTAGACCAACTATCAGACTACCTAAAAATGGCCGCAGAAGTCATAGCCTTCCCTGTGTCCATAGTAATTGATAGGCCCATAGCAGAAAGACAAGTCTCATCACTGAGGAACAATTCTACATCATACCACTGCACACAGGTGGCACTTCTGCAGAATTTAATAACCACAGACCAATAATGATTCTCCCCACCTCCAAAATATTAAAGAAATGCATCCATATGCAGCTGATGCAATACCTAACCTCGAATAACCTGCTGCCAGAAGCACAACATGGCTGTAGGCCCCAGTACAGCACCACTACTGCTCTGCTACATTTTATCAGTATAATAAACTGACATAGAAACTATGGTATGTTTGTGTCCAACATGTTCTTAGACTTGTCAAAGGCATTTGATGCTGTCTCACACCAACAAATTCTTCTTCGACTGTCTTCAATAGGACTTTTACAACACTTCTTGTTGTGATTTTTTAGTTACCTATCTGGAAGGCAACAGGCCATTAAATGGCAATAAACCTACTCATCCTTTCAACAAGTTACTACAGGTGTCCCTCGTTGTTCTACCCTGGGTCCTCTACTATTTAATATATTTACTAATGACTTCCACCCTCCACTCACCATGCTAGTTTAGTTCAGTATACAGATGACTCAAAATTAATATGTGCAGCCTCAACAATAAATAAGTTCCAAGACATTACCCACAAATCTTTCTCCTCTGTAGAAACCTGGCTCAAAGAATCAAACCTCCTACTTAACCCCAAGACAACTAAATGAATGCTTTTTACCTCAGAACATTGGCAAAAATCAAAAGCATTCTTTCACGACAAAGTCAGCAAATAATACTGTCACTAAAACTGTAACTTACAGTAAACTTCTAAGTGTTATAATAGAAGACAATCTCAAATATGACCAGCATATACTGCATACTACTAAATCTACACACCAGAAATTAGGATCCCTTTATAGGATTAATGGATTCTTTACAGATACTGCAAGAAAAACTCTAGCCACCATTCTCTTATATGCTGATCCTATCCTAACAAACTTAAACAATACTCAAAGAAAGAAATTTGCCTTCTGCTACAATAAAATAGCTAAATTTACCACCAATCTCCCTCATAGAACCAACCATTGTCATAGCTTAAAGCAATTAAACTGGCTTGAACTGCACAACTAACATATTCACAGCTAAGTATAGCACACATACTCGTTCATCATCCAGAAAAATGCCCCTCACTACAAAACTTATTACTGCCCTACTGGCCAACAAGAAACAACCATTCTAGAAACAAATTCTTACTACTCACAAATAAGTCAAATAATGTTGCAGAAGACTCTCTATTTCCAATACATTGCTAAAATCTGGAATAGTATCCCCACACAAATACAACTCACCAACAAATTCAATACTTTTAGACCATTGCTTAAAAAACATCTTAACCAATCCTGGTCCTGCACATGCTCATCACCAGACTAAGACTTTGTGCTTACTGTAAGATACTCTCCGAATACTATCTGTTGCTTATCCCTCTCTAACACAGATGACAAGCAGGTGGGGTATTTCATTTAGAAGCTTTGAGACATAGAAACACATCAGGATGGATAGCGGCATCATAATATATAAACAAACTGGTTAGCAGACAAACCGTACATACATACATTCTTACATCTTAACAGCTTACTACAAAATGTTAGTCAAGCTCGCACTTATTTATTGATACACTTGTGCAAGTCCTTGGATAGCTTCTTAAAGATACATACACAAGCATTGATCTATGTCCTCCCTCTTAAAAAAGATTGACTTTGGTAAAAACATTAGAGTTAGATATGCGTTATTATAGACACTAGAAACAAAACACAATGTTCATGTTCAAGTTGCCGTGTATTTTTTACATGGTCTGGAAATACGACCATATCTCGTAACATAATAATCTGAACTGAATCTAGCAACAGGGACCATCTTCGGTGAGCAACTCTTATCAGGAACTTCAGGATTCGTCACGGGAATGAGAATATTCTCTGGAATTTCCTCTGGAATTGGAACACTGGACAACTCACTCTGAGATAAAGAGTCTTTCTCACAGGCTATGTGCTGTGGTATAGGCTCAGACACCACTGTCAGATGTTTCCAATTCTGCCTAAACCCTGCTTCTTGTGATTCCACAATGTGTGATCTCAGCTCTGGTCAAATATTTTTCAAGACACCAATCTGATCATAACCTTTGGACATTTGCATCCTTACTGCTTCTTCTCATAATGGATTGAACAGTTTTGTGGTTTTATCGTAGTTAGTTAAACAATTCTTCAACAGATTGTTTTTCACTGACCTGTTGTTCATGACACATGGAGCCAACAATTGACTACTGATTGGTAATGTGGTTCTGCTTTGTCTCAACAGAAGTCTCTGAGCAGGTGAACCAAGATGTTTATCATGAGGAATATTTCTGAGATTCAAGAGATTCAGGAGAACATCACTATTGTCTTGTTTTGACTTCTTTCGTAACTGTTTTTCACGTGGAACTGCATGTTCTGTCAAACTATTTGACTGTGGATACTCAAGGCTACTCGTGACATGAGTAAAGTCATATTCCTTGGCAAATCTTTTGAAGTATTGGCTTGTAAACTGTGTGCCATTGTCAGAAATAACTTTGTGCGGACTACTATGGACTGCAAAATGATGCTTCATCTTAATAATGACAGTACTGGATGCTAGGTTGGGAAGTACATTTATCTCAAACCAATTGGAGTAAGAGTCTACCAACACCAAATAATGTTGACCATTCCACTCGAAAATGTTGGTGGTTACTGTCGACCAATGTAGTTCAGGAAATTGGTTTAGCTGAAGTGGTTCCTTCTGTTGATGTGGCTTAGTACTATTACACACAGAACAAGATAAATATAATCTTTCAATGTCTTGTGAAACAGAAGGCCAAAATACTAATCCTCTCACCCTTCTTTTGGTAGAGTCAGTTCTTAGGTGACCACAATGCAAAATAGTAATATATTCTTGTTGCAAGGACTTTAGAACAATTACTTTTGGACCTTTCATAATGATACCATTGTCAGACAAAATTTCATATCTGTATGGAAAATAAGGTTGCACTTCTAAACTAGATTGCATTGCTGAATAACGTAATTGAGCCTTTGTAAAACTGGATCTGTGGCTGTGTGATCTCTCAGCACATCAAGACATGTGGAAGAAAGATTTCTCACTTCTACGGCTTCAATGTCAAGATTCTCATTCTCATGCTGTTCAGTGGTGTTTCTGCATGATCTGGATAATGTATCAGCAAAATAAAGAAGTTTACCTTTCTTGTAGACATGATTGAAATTATACTTTTGCAATCTCAGCATCATGTATTGCAGTCTGGCTGGAGCAGAATGCATAGGCATTCTCGAGATAGTGACTAGAGGTTGGTGATCTTTTTCAATCTGGATAGGTCTACCATAAACATAATCTTGAAACTGTGAAAATACAGACGCAATTGCCAAAAACTCTTTCTCTGTCTGAGCATACTGCATCTCAGTTTGGATAAGAGTTCTTGATGCATAGGCAATAGGCTGACCCTCTTGTAGAATGACTGCACCAAGACCAAATTTCAAAGCATCACATGAAAGAGTAAATAGTTTGTGAACATCATAGTATCCGAGAGTTGGTGGACTAGCAATTTTCTGTTTCAGGTTGTCAAATGCTCTTTGGTGTTGCTCTAAACAAGACCAGGATACATCTTTGTGTCAACTCTCTAAACGTTGTTGAAAATTGACTCAAGTCTGGATTAAACTTGCCTAGGTAGTTAACCATGCCAAGAAAATGTTGGAGGGCTTGAGCATTGTCTGGAGCTGGCATCTCGAGAATGGCTGTTTGCTTTGAAGGGTCTGGTCATAGGCCTGAGCTAGTAAATAAATGACCAACAGAAGTAAGCTCTTGTAGCCTGAATTTGCATTTCTGTTGTTTGAGCTTTAGATTCACTTGACGTGCTCTTTCCAGAACTTTTCTGAGGTTTCTGTCATGCTCAGCTTCACCATTAGCTCCTACTAGTATGTTGTATACTATAATAGCACAAGGATACCCAGAAAAAAAATTGCTCCCTTGCATGTTGAAAGACTTCACAAGCAGGATTTATCCCAAATAGCATTCTCAAAAATCTGTACCTCCCAAATGGAATACTGAACGTAGTGATCAATGAAGATTTCTTGTCAAGCTGAATTTGACAAAATTAACTCTTGACATCAAAGACAGAAAAAACAATGGCATTTGACATTAAATGGAAGAAACTGGAACTCTTTCTGACAACAAGTCATTTTCTGGTTATTTGAACAAGTCATTTTGACCATTGCTTCCTTCAGATATGCCTCTTCTGACACCATGTCCTTTTAGACATGCCACTTCTGACACCATGTCCTTTTAGACATGCCACTTCTGACACCATGTTGATTGTCTCTCTGTAACATAGATGACAAGCAGGTGGGTATTTCATTTAGAAGCTTTTTTACATAGAAACACATCAGGATGGATAACAGTATCATAAAATATAAACAAACTGCTTAACAGACAGACCTTAAATACATACATGCTTACACCTCAACAGCCTACTACAAAATGGCAGTCAGGCTCGCACTTGCTCAGTATTTATACACTTGTGCAAGCTCTTGGATAGGTTCTTAAAGATACATATACACACACACACACTGATCTACACTCTTCTTAAACAGAATACTCTCAACCTGTCACTGAAATGACAAAACAGTTTTTATACATAACTGCTGCAAGTATAATCCACTAAGGTGCACATGGGCTTTCTCTTTATTAACTTCCACCTTTATAAAATCTTAGAATGTATAAATGTAACTACTGTTTGTGTATAAATGTAAATAGAAATGTAACTACTCTGTGTTTAACTGGAACTTAGTATAATGCAATGTAAGCAAATTGAGATTTTCTCCCCGGGCCTTCCCTGAAAATAGGTTTTACCCAGGTAGACTTTTCCAGTAAACAAAGGCAAATAAATAAATAATAAATACATTCCTCCAAAACAGGGACAGTTGAGAGGTCAAGTGTGTATGCATATCTCCTTACATGGTTATTATTCATATGATGGTGTGGTTTGCCATGCCCTTACACTTTTTCCTTTTTATAGCATCTGCCTTATCTTCTCACTTTATGGGGGGAGGATGGATGGTCCCCTACAGGGATGTAGGGAGGACCTCTACTGAACCCATGCTGCTTACACTACACCAGTGATGAGTAGTGCTGGGTGTACTGTTTTTGCCGGTCATGATTTATTTATTTATTGCTTTTGTTTACAGGGAAAGCCCAACTGGGCACAAGTCCCATTTTCAGCAGAGGCCTGAGGAGATATAGTCCATTTTACAAAATGAGTAGAAGGCAGTTCATAGGTAGGTACTAGGCTATCGGCGCAAGGGCCTAAGTAAGCCTAGCCAACAAGGTTCCCTGGCTTTTGCCATCCAAGAAAGCTAATTTCCTGTGCCCCTGTCGAGCAGAGCCACAGAAGTGATTCCCGGGGTGTATTTCCTATTTCCCATCCACTCATCAAGATTTTTCTTGAAGAGTGCTAATAAGGAACTTTGCTTGACATAGATGGGTAGCTTGTTCCAGAGTATAGGAAGTCTCTGGGACAGGAATCTACCCCTCTATCATGTCCTGTTTATTGTGGTGACAAGGTTTAGGTCCCTAGACCGTGTAGCTTGGAGGGATTGGGATTTCTTTAGGTGTAGCATGTCCAATGGTTCTGGGTTTAACATAGCTTTATATGTTAGGCAGAGATCTCCTCGGAGTAGGCGATATGCTACAGAGTAAAGCTGGAGTTTTTTGAGATGGTCAGTGTAGGACATCTGTTTGAGGCCAGTAACTGTCTTTGTGAGGTACTTCTGTGGCCTTTCCAGTGCTGTAGATGTCTTGTGAGGTACATTCCAAAAGGGGGTTGTACTCTATAATGGGTCTAATGAGTGACAAGTAGAGGGGAACAATGACCTCATTTTTTCCTGGATGAGAACCCTTTTGTGATGAGGTGTGCCACATAGAAGGATTTCCTGACTACTGTGGCAATGTGATTATCAAAGGAGAGACTACTATCCACCTGGGTCCCAAGATCTCTTATCACACATTCAGCGTTAAGTAGACTGCCGTTTATGTGGTAGTTCATGGGTACAGAGTTTTTACCAAAGGGGATGACAATGCACTTTTTGGCATTGAGCCTGAGGCCATGCCTCTGACACCAGGCATCTGTCTCAGTGAGGTCCTTCTGTAGGATGTCCACATCATTTGGGGACTCGACTATGGCTCCTAGTTTGCAGTCATCTGTGAACTTCATCAGCCAGAGGCCCTCTGTGTTAGCCTGTACTTCAGAGAAGTAGATACCAAACAGGAGAGATCCCAGGACTGTACCCTGTGGTACTCCACTTGTCACTGGTTTGAAGTCAGATTTGGATTCTGCAGCTTTTACAGTGTGAGTTCTGTCAGTGAGCCAGTTGGCAACCCATCTTGTGATGTAGGGATTTATACCTAGTTTAGGGAGTTTAGCTATAAGTCCAGAATGGGGGATGGTGTCGAAAGCCTTGGTGAGGTCAAAATAGGCTGTGTGAACCACCTTACCTTCGTCTACGGCTTTGTTGACTGCCTCAAAGAAGTCAATCAGGTTCAGAAGGCATGATCTGCCTTTCACAAACTCGAACTGGGTGGGGTCCAGAGTTTGGAGGTTACCAATGTCTTTGTTTATGAGTTCCATGATGATACATTCCATGGCCTTGCAGATCAGACTCGTCAGGCTAATAGGGCGATAGTTCCCAGGATCACTGGTGGCTCCCCCTTTGCGGTGTGGGATAACTGTTGCTGTGTGTCATTCAGTGGGCACAAAGCCTGATGTGAGACTATGATTGAACATGGTGCTTAGGTGGGGAGCCAGTTTGTTCTGAAGTTCATGTAAAACGCAGCCTGGGATGTTGTCCGGTCCCATGGATGCTGTGTTTTTGATTTTAGAGAGTGCAGCTTTTACCTGCATAGATGTGATTACAGAGACTCTGCATTCTTCCTGTATAGAGATGGGCTCTTTAGAGGGTGAAAGGGGAGTAAAGTTAGCACTGAACCTATCTGCCAGGATGTTGGCAATATCAGTTGGTTCTGTAATTTTCTTGCCATTGTGCTGTAACTCAGAGCAGATTTGGGTGTTGCCATTGAGATTCTTAACATAGCTATAGAATGCTTTGTGGTTGCCCTTAGAATTAGTGGTGATTTTGTTTTCATAGCTAGCTTTGGAGGATCTTATAAGGGATCTCAGCTTCTTACTGAGGCTTACCAGGGAGCTCCTCCACTCATGGGATTTTACTCTCTTTTGCAACAGTTTCTTCCTTCTGTTGTAGAGTTTGTTTATGGTAGGGGGACCTCCAGATTGGCTTCCTTTTTTGGAGGTAAGCGTCTTAGTTCTGTTTGGGATATCACAATCCATGCACTTGTGTAAGTGCTTATAGAGTGCATTTATGTAGGATTCAGCAGTCATAACTGTATTGTCCATCTGCATGGGTGTCATGAAGTTCACCACTTCTGTCTTAAGAAGCATGAAGTTGGCTTTGGAGAATTTTTTTACTGTGGTTTACTTAATGGTGGGTGGGGGCGGGATGTGGATATCTAGTGTGATTAGTTTATGGTTGGATCTGACCAACGAGTAGTTGATTTCAGTTGTGGAACACTGGTTACTCATGTTGGTAATGACTAGGTCTAGGATATTCTTGCCCCTGGTGAGGTGTGGATAAGTTGATCTAGGGCACTGGAATTTATGAATTCCAGAAAGTGTTGAGCGAAGGAGTTGGTACATGAGTAGTTTTCCCATTTAATGTTGGGGTAGTTGAATCGCCCATTATTAGGGTGTTTGGTTGAACCCTAATATTTTCCAGTATATCAAGAAAAGAGGAGTGGGAATTTTGAGGCATGGTGGGGGATCTGTAGCAAGCTACAATTTGGATTGCAGTTTTGCCCAGAGTTAGTTGCACTTGAATAACCTCGGATGCATTATGCTGCGCAACTAGCCTGGAGGTGTGGATATCCTTAGTGAATATGGACAAACCTCAGCCTTTGGTGTTCTGGTCCAGGTTAGATAGCCAAAGTGTGGTATGAGTTATAGACTGGTAATGCAGGGGTACTCTCTAGAGCCTTGAACCAGGTCTCAGTCACTGCAAAGACATTGATGTTCTCCATTTTAAGGAGTGCCTCGAGTGAGTGCATTTTGAGATTTAGACTTATAGCATTGAGTAGCATTACCCTCAGTTTTTGCTTGCCTGTTCCTGTTACGGTGGTGAATTTATCATTTGAACATTGCCTAAAAAAGGCACTATAGGGTTGGCAAGAGCCTTAGCCAGTATCTGGAATCCCAGGGGCGACAGGTGCAAGCCATCTCTGGCTAAGCATTGTGGTCTGTCGACCATGACATCCCAGGCAGACAGATACTGGATCCCCTTAGAATGACACCAGAAGTTTAGCCAATTGTTGAAGTCAATCATTTTATCCTTGTACAGTGGTATCATTCTGGGTGATGGCAGGATGCTACTCAGGGCTAGGGTCATACCTGCCTGGGCTACAAGATCGGAGAGCTCTTAGATTCATAGATTCATAGATTAGTACTAAGCTAACTGCCCTTGCAAGCCATTTTAAGCCTAGCCAATTATCCCTTGTGAGACTCAAACCCTGCACCTTGTGTTTGCAAGGCAAACACCGTAACAATTAGGCCACCCTCCAACCCCATGCCTCTTTTCATGTAGTCCAGGGAGGTGCATCGCAGGTCGTTCACACCAACATGGACAATGACAGAGTTATATTTGTACTTGTTGTGGAGTGCCCTGAGTGTGTGGGTTATGTGGCGGATCCTGCACCCAACAGACAGCTGACAGTAACCTTTTCCTTGTTTAGCCTGGTGAGTGGGACATCAGTGTGCCTGACTACAGAGTCACCTATGACTAGTGTGTTGGGTACATTGGTTTACCTTATGGGCTGTGATTTATTGGCACACTGAGTCTGTGGACTATGTGTCATTTGGGTTGTGTTAGGGGGTGGAAGTTGCTTGCATTTCTGCTTTGGAGATCTCTGTTTCTTGAGCAGATTATTATTGAGAGCCTCTGTGAATGTTTTTGTGTTTCTATGTGTGGATTTTGGTGGTGTAGGTTTAGTGGGACTATGTGATGAGTGTGGTGTGGTGGGTCTACTTCATTAGAATGAAAGACCACAACACTGAATCCCACATCACCAAGACCAGAAAGACGAAACCCCAGAACACCAAAAAGCATAAAATTCAAAATACTGATATTACGGGATTTTGATTTAGTGCTTTTGGTGTTCCGCTGTAGATAAGTATGTATGTGTAAGTGTATTTGTGAGCAGTATTGCTGTGTGTAAGTGTATGTTGTGACTGTGGTGTGTGTGTGTGTGTGTGTGTGTGTGTGTGTGTGTGTGTGTGAAGGACTGTAATGTATGGGTGTGAGTTTGCCTTGTGTGTCTGTGTGATCTCAGAGTTAGAATATTAAAGTTGGGGGTGTGTGGGGGTGCAGGGGGGCTTGCTCCCCTGCCCATCTCTAGTGTAGGGTTGTGTGTTTAGTAGTTTGGGGCAGTTGTGTGTGTGTGTGTGTGTGTGTTTGTGTGTGTTTTGCAGTTACCCGGTTTTCGGTGTTTAGGGGTTTCGTGATTCTGGTCTTGGTGTTGTGGGTTTCGATGTTGTGGTCTTTCGTTCTTATGAAGTAGACCCGGTATGGTGCAAGTGTTTACCTTCTCCTCTTGACTGTCAAGTTCATTCTTGGGTGGTGAGAGCTTTACTTCCAGTTTGGTTAGATAAGTGCATCTCTCACAGGTTGTGGTGTTGGGTGGTAGGAGGAGAGGGTTGTCTGTGTACATGAGGTAATTGCTACATTTCCTCAAGATGCCAAGATTCATCAGATAGACAAGAGAGAACACTGGGAGCTGACCCTTGGACATGCCTGAATAAAAAACTACTTTCCTCTAGACAAGTGAGGAAAGTGAGTATAAGAGCTGTTTTTCTCTAAGCAAGTGAGGAAATTAAGTGCAAAAACTGTTTTTCTCTAGGTGAAGAGGAAGAGTGAGTGCCATAGTAATTTGTAGCTTATTTAGTGCTAATAAGTTCTGAACAAGTGGTGAGTACAAATAAGCAAATTCAAGTGCTGAACCTAAGAATTTGTACTTGGGTCTTGTCATAGATAGGCTACTTACCACTCCCACTGATAAGCTAGAATGATTCCCTCCAAGATTTACATAATAAATGTACATACATACATAGACTAGTAATGATTTGAGAGTTAATCAAAAATGATACTTAGAATAATAAATGACCATTCGCAGAATAGTAAATGAACATACATAGAATTGTTTTGATATACAGCCAATGAAAACATGACTGTTAAATGAAGAATACAGAATATAATAAAATATTAGCAAATATCAAGCTTATATGAGTCTAGTTGCTTTCTATGGCAGTGATGGTTACATGAAACGGGTTGCTGCACATTCTGCAGAGGGTTCTCTTCTATCATTCTCCTTGCCTTCTCCAAAGCCTTGTACTGGCTGAGGGCACGACGCATATAAGGCAGGGCAGGGGTGAGTGAGTCACCTGGAACTGCTGTCATGCAGTATAGTGGTGGGTCTATATCATACAGGGATGGTGAGGAAAACAGGGTGTCACACTGCATCAAAAGCACATAGGACTGATCTGTGCTTGATGTATAATACCATAAGGGGATTTTCCAAATGACACAAGCTAGGCCTACAGCTACTGTGGCTGTGGCATCCCTGCTCATGTACTATGGCTTTGCTTGCAGACACAGTCTTGCATGATATCTGGCACACATGCTGTGGACTGTCCATGTGTAGTCTGACCTCAAGCATGCGTGCTCCTTTAGATCATGATGCATTGTGCTAATAGTATGGCTCAGTTATGCTGCGTGCTGCATGACTCTAGCAAGTCTTATTGTAACATGTTGCAACTGCTGTCCCTAGTTTCATAGGGCTGCACTCTCCCTTGTGAGACAGGCAGTAATAGCATATTCACTTACATCTGGTCACACTGTGCTGTTATTTTTGAAATGTATTTTATGGTACTTTTGCTGTTTCCTGCACTTATAGCCTAGTATAGGCTTGGTTCAGATTTGCTGGGCCCAGTCTGTTTTTACAGTTTCTGAACACTAAACTACCTTTCCCCCACAAAAGAGGGCCTCCCCTACACCCTAGTAAGAGTAGAGAGTGGCTAAGGACCTATCTGAGTGGTGTTTCTTGGCCCAGGGCCCAGTCTGGTGTGCTACTATTGGTTAGAGTGTTTGAAATCAGTTTAATTTTATTGCTACTTGCCCACATTAGCTCAGGTTTGCGTGGTGCGCACCACCCACATAACTGAGCATTACTGTGCAGTGGAGGATACCACTGGCGGTTATAGAAACAAACTCTTAGATAGATAATTTTCCCTTAGTCTACTGCTTGTGCTCCATAAGAGGTTTCTCACTGTTCTGTTTCACTGCCCAGTTATACATTCAGCTGAGCTGCTGAGGTTTCTCCACAAGTCTTACCCATTAAGCCCCTCACAGTTTAGAACTTTTTCTTGTTCCTTAGCCATACCCAATCCTTCTAGTCCCCTCCCTGTTACTGACCACAGTACTTCACCTAGCATCATGAATGGACAATTTCCCACCATTTCTCCAGCCAACCTGATCAACATGGGCATCCTGAGGCAATGTACTAACTGCCTCATATATACTGACAACCTACTTCTCCTAATTCACACAAATCCAATATGTGAGAGATGCATCTATAGTAAGAATTTAGACTCTAGGCTGTCTCAGTCACAAATCAGTATATCCGATACTAAGCAGGTTGTCAGCTTACACACTTCACCTCCTGTACCATCCACACATACAACACCTAAACCTACACATGCAGACGTTCTGACTGGAAGTCTCTCTAAAGATCAGAGACCTCCAAAACTTAAACACATTAACTTAATACATTCCCAGCAAATCACAGTATTCATACAAATGCAAGCACCAGTGTCTCACCAAACATGCCCCTGAGGCAAAACAAAAAAAATAAAATGTTTTAGTCATAGGTGACTCCATTGTGAGACACAGATGTCCCGCTCACCAGGCTGGATAAGGAAAAGGTCACGGTCTGCTGTCTGTCAGGTGCCAGGATCCACCACATCACACATGCACTCAAGTATCTCAACAACAGGCACTGTTATGGCTCTGTCATAGTCCATGTTGGTGTGAACAACATGAGATGTACCTCAATGGAATACATGAAGAGAGATATGACTGAGCTCTCTGATTATGTGTCCCAGGCAGGTATGTCCTTAGCCTTAAGCAGCATTCTATCTTCACCTAGGATGATGTCTCAATACAGAAAAAAATGACTGACTTCAACAATTGCCTTAGTTTCTGGTGTCGTTCTAAGGTGATCCAGTACCTATCAGCCTGGGATAATATGATTGATAGACCATAATGCTTTGCCAGAGATGGTCTCCACCTGTCATCTATGGGCTTTCAGGTACTGGCTAAGGCTCTTGCCTCCCCCATAGTGCCTTTTTTGTCAATGTCACAAAAACAAAATTCCCAACATAAAAATATCCTCAAAAACAACCTCAGGATTATGCTGTCACATGCTGCGAGTCTAAATCTGAAACTGCACTCACTGGAAGCACTCTTCACCTTGGAAGATGCAGACATCTGTGCAGTCACAGAAACCTGGTTCAAGGCCGCAGAGAGTATCCCGGACATACCAGGATATAACGCCCTCCACACATTTAGACCACAAAATAAATGCGTGAAAACTAAAGGAGGAGGAGTATCAATATTCATCAAAGATAAATACACCTCAAGATTGGTTAAACAGAATGATTCTTCAGAGTTACTCCATCTGAAAATAATTATAGGAAAGATCCAGGTTATCACCAGCTATAGATCCCCCTCCATGAACCATGATATCCACACTGCTTACTTGGATCTACATGAGGCACTCAAAATACAACTAAACACCCTGGTTATGGGTGACTTTAACTACCCATCCATAGAGTGGGTAAATTATATGTGTACAAACATGTTCGACCAAAGGTTCTTGGACTTCATTAACTCAAATGCTTTGGAGCAGATAGTTGGCACCCCCACAAGGAGTCTAAACATTCTAGACTTGTTACTCACCAACATGGTAGAATGGTGCACCACCACAAGTATGCGGCCCTCCCTGGTAAAGTCTGATCATAAATCATTCTCTTTCGAAGTAACGATAGCCCCCTCAGGAGAAATTAGGCTAAATAACTTCTCCAAAGCCAACTACAGCCTCTTACAAGAAGGCATTAATAGCTTCAAAGCTTCTGTTCCCACTGACAGTAAGAGCACCTTTAGTTTACTGGGATATACACCAATGCATTCTATAAACATCTATACAGTTGTATTGACTCAGCCATTCCTGATAGGACCAAAGCAAGATTCTCAAGAAAAAACAAGCTTGCTTTGTGGACATCCACCATAAACAGGTTATATAATAAGAGGAAGAAATTGCTGTCTAACAGTATGAAAGAATGATCTCAGAATTGGAAGCACATCATTCTTAGCTTGAACAAGCAAATAAGACATCTTGTAGAGTCCTATAAAGCTAACTACAAATCTAGATTAGCACCCCTAGCCATACCTCTCAACTGTACAAATTTTCCCAGAATGTCCAGATATTTGGCTCATATTTTTGTCCTGTTCCTCTTTTTTCCTGGCAAATCAGTGGGATGATCTCAGGATTGTAGTTACCAAATAATGACATACATTTGAGTGTCAGACTTCAAATCCTTCAGAAACATATACATTAATACAAATCCTGTTACTTTAGCAACTGTTTAAAAGTTTATAAGAGCAATATTCAAAATATGTCCCTATTTGTACCCCCATGTTGTCAAGTTTTATCCAGATGTTGTGCATTAAGAGATTGAGAGGTATGCCCCTAGCTAAGGATAACCATATATAACCCGTTCATTGCACTGTGCAGTATTTATATATTTGCTTCATTTAATATTTGCTGTATTGTTTCTGTCCTTTGTTGTTGTCTGCACTGTTTTTTTCCTGCCCTCCCTCTCAAGTGTTCTTGTAGTCTTAAGCTTGGTGGCTTTGGATTTGCCTGCCCCTGCTGTAAATCGGAACTTGGTCACTGCTCTCAATCCAATCTCATTTGATCACTCAACATAGTGCAGTGAGATTATTTGGGCAGGACTACCCCCTTGCTTCTTTGATTTTGAACACTTCTGTTTCCACCCTCTCCACTTAAAAAAAATAGTATACTTTATTCATCTGCTTTTACTGTAATTGTGTTCTTCATACTTTATTACCTTATTTTTGCTGTGTGCTCTTAAGTGTTCCGAGTGCTTTTAGTCTGCAGCATTTAATACTGCTTGTTAGTAGCCTAATTAAATATATCTGTTATTCTAAGCATTTTAAGCTTTGGTCTCAGCACTTGTGCTTCAGGTGAGTTACTTTACATTTAAGAAGGTTCTTGTGGTCTAAACTCTTGTGGACAAACCCTTAACAAAACCTTCTCTCTGTAAAGTCCTGCATACCATTGCTCGAATCTCCTTGTATTCTGACTGTATGTGCTTCTCAAACAATCTGGAAATATAGAGCTGATATGTATATCTTTTGGCACTTTTTAACTGTTCAAAGTTCTGCACTGCCTTAATTTTGAGTCTCTCTCTCTCTCTCTCTCTCTCTCTCTATATATATATATATATATATAAAAACGTAATAAAAAATAAACTTAGTCAAACCGGATTTAATATTGAAATTCACTTAATCGAACTTGGTCTCGTGGGAGGGTGCGCCCCCCCCTCCCCCGCTAATTAAATATACCAACTCCAAGATCGCACTACAGTGAGGAAAGGGCAAATTTTCCAATCTTCACTTTACCGCAATCTCACTATCAAAAGCTCGAAGTAAATTTCATTTATTAAATCCTGTTCAACTAAGATAATTTTCAGTTAAGTAATATAGACCTTTAATTTTTGCTTGACTGAATTATTTATATATATGCTAGCATTGTTTTCTGATACTCTAAGTGCCTCCATTTTGATTATGTCCTAATTTACTGCATTCTGCAATTGTTTTTAGTCATTTTTAATTTACTTGCATTTATTTAAACTGTATTTGCTTTAATATTGCTACACACTCGTGTACTAGCTTGCATTGCATTTGAATTGTTTTTATTGCTGTTTTAGCTGCTTTTCTGTAAAAAAAAACAAACAAACAAAAAAAATAAAACAAAGTTCTAAGCTTGTTTCCTGCCTTTCCTATAACTAGTCTAGTCCATATACAGATTTTCTGTATCCAGGACTGTTTGTAAGCTTCTGAGCCCCTCCCCCCCAACCCTTTCTGTGTTGGAGGGAAGCCTTCTAGATTATCAGTGGGAGTGGTAAGCACTAGGTAGCCTATCTACCACAAGAGGAGTAGTTTCTGGCCCAGAAATTGTAGTTTATTGGCCGTTTGGGCAGTTCATAGGTTCATAGGTGTGTACTAGGCTAATGGCCCTGGAGTCTTTACAAGGCTAGCCCATAGAAGTGCCCTGGTATCGTGCCGCCTGATGTTAGTTCCCTGTGTCTCTTATCAAGTAGAGCCATTGGAGTGATCCCTGGGGTGAACTTTCTATTACCCATCCACTCATTATGATTTCTCTTGAAGAGTGACAGCAAGGTATTCTGCTTGACATGTATGGGAAGTCTATTCCAGAGCATGGGCAGTCTCTGGGTGAGGAACCTGTCCCTCCAGCATGTTCTGTTGATTGTGGTAATAAGGGTAAGGTCTCCGGAATATGTGGTGTGGAGGGATTGGGATTTCTTTAGATATAACATTTCTAACAGAGCTGAGTCAGACATGGCTTTGTAAGTCCAGCAGATCACCTCTAAGTAGGCGATATGCGACAAAGAATAGCTGGAGTCTTTTGAGTCTGTCTATGTAGGACATGTGTTTAATGCCTAGGATCCTCTTTGTGAGGTACTTCTGTGGCCTCTCCAGCTGTTGCAGGTGTCTAGTGAGGAACATGTGAAATGGGGCATTATACTCAATGATTGGTCTAATGAGGGAAGAGTAGAGAGAGATGATGACCTCTTTCTTCCTGGATGCATAACCCTTGGTAATGAGATGTGCCACATCGAAGAACTTTCTGACCACAGTGACAATGTGGTGGTCGAAGGAGAGGTTGCTGTCAACTTGGGTTCCCAGATCTCTTATAACAACTTCAGTGTTCAGTGGGCTCCCATCAATGTGGTAATTAGTGGGAATTGAGTTTTTACCAAAGAGGATGATGACGCATTTTTTGGCATTAAGCTTAAGGCCATGGCTTTGACACCAGTCATTGGTCTCAGTGAGGCCTTTTTGTAGGATGTCTGCATCACTTGGGGAGTTAATAATGGTGTCAAAACCATGGCCTTAAGCTTAACCCCAAAAAATGCGTCATCATCCCCTTTGGTAAAAACTCAGTTCCCACTAATTACCATATAGATGGGAGCCCACTGAACACTGAAGGCATTATAAGAGATATGGGGATGCAGGTTGACAGCAACCTCTCCTTCAACCACCACATTGACACTTGAGTCAGAAAGTCCTTCTCTGTAGTACATCTCATTACCAAGGGTTTTGGAACTAGGAAGAAAGAGTTCATCGTCTCTCTCTACTCTTCCCTCATTAGACCAATCATTGAGTATAATGCCCCATTTGGCATGTACCTCACTAGACACCTGCAACAGCTGGAGAGGCCACAGAAGTACCTCATGAAGAAGATCCTAAATATTAAACACTTGTTCTACATGGACAGACTCAAAAGACTCCAGCTATTCTCTGTCTCATATTGCCTACTTAGAGGTGATCTCTGCTTGCCTTACAAAGCCATGTCTGACCCAGCTCTGTTAGAAATGCTATATATAAAGAAATCCCAATCTCTCTGCACCACATGCTCCAGAGACCTCAACCACATTACCACAATTAACAGAACATGCTTGAGGGAGAGGTTCCTCACCCAGAGACTGCCTATGCTCTGGAATAGACTTCCCATGCATGTCAAGCAGAGCACCTCGCGGTCCCTCTTTAAGATAAATCTTGATGAGCAGATGGGTAATAGAAAGTTCACCTTGGGGATCACTCCAGTGGGTCTGCTTGATAGAGGCACTGGGAACTAATGTCGGGCAACACAATACCAGGGCACGTCTATGAGCTAGGCTTGTAAAGGCTTCAAGGCCATTAGCCTAGTACACACCTATGAACCTATAAGGCATTATTTAGCTACATCTGAAACCTTAAATAACAAGCCCAGATTTATGCTGAACTAGTAGTGAATGGTACCACGTATACTGACCCAGTGGAAATAGCCAACCTGCTAGCAGACAGGTTCAGTGAAAACTTCTCCCCCTTGTTCCCACCACATATACCCCAAAACATTCCAACCACCTATTTCTCACCTAGTATCTCTAAAGATAATCATTCTCCAATCCCAAAACACAGCCTCTATGAGACCTGATAACATCCCAGGCTATATTCTCAATGGTTTAAAACAGGAGTTAACAACATCATTGGGTACTCTTTTTTCAACCACAGCCTAAGCACTGGTTTTGTCTCTGCTGAATGGAGAACAGCTACCATCATCCCCTTGCACAGAGGGGTGCATCCATTGACCCTGGGAACTATAGACCCATTAGCCTTATCAGCCTTATCTGCAAGGCTGTGGAGAGAATCATCATGGACCTTATCATCAAGGATATAGGAGACCTTCAACACTTGATCCGACCCTGTTTGGTTTCGTTGAAGGAGATCCTGCTCATGAAACCTGGTGGACTTCTTTGAGACTGTCACCAAAGCCTTGGATTAAGGCAAATCTGTGCATACGGCCCACCTAGTTTTAGCCAAGGCCTTTGACACAATCCACCACTCAGGCATTATTGAAAAACTCACCCAGCCGCGGGGTCAACCCATACCCTGTCAGGTGGGTTGCAAATTGGTTCACAGACAGAATACATACAGTCAAAATGGGAGACTCCACCTCCACCAGCAGACCCATTACCAGTGGTGTTCCAAAGGGATCAGTGCTTGGGCCCCTACTGTTTGGAATCTAGTTCTCAGAAGTACAGGCAAAAACAAAAGGCCTGTAGCTGACAAAGTTTGCTGATGACTGCAAACAGGGAGCAGTCATTGAGTCCCCAAATGATGTCAACATTCTGCAAGAAGTACTTATGCAAAACAATGATTGGTACCAAAATCATGGTCTTAAACTCAATGTAGAAAAAGGCATTATCATCCCCTTTGGCAAAGGCGATGTCCCTGCAGATTACCATAGGAATAGCAGCACTCTAATCTCTAAATCAATGGTGAAAGATTTGGGAACACAGGTTGACAGCAACCTTACTTTTGATCACCATGTCTCCATGGTGGTAAGGAAGGCCTTTTATGTTGCTTACCTCATAAGCAATGGCATAGCTTCCAAGACAAAAGAGGTTATAACCCCCCCATACTCTTTCCTCATTAGGCCAATAATAGAATACATTGGTTTCTTTGGTATGTACCTAAACAGGCACCTGCAGCAACTGGAGAGGCCTCAAAGGTTCATCACAAAAAAATTCAGGGTCTTCAGCACATATCTTACATAGGCAGAATGAAATCACTGTCACTATACTTTGTATTGTATAGACTACTCAGAGGCGATCTGTGCCTTGCATACAGAGCATCCTCTGATCCTGTCTTAATGGAAATACTATACATTCATACATCAAATGGCACATTATTCACTCATGCTAGGGAGACCTTAATCTAGCATGTGACAACAACAGGACTTGCTGGAGAGAAGAGATGTCTACAAGAAGTTGCCCCTCCACTGGAATAAACTTTCAATACAGGTTAAATAGAGCCCCTCATTAACCCTTTTTAAGCATAACTTGGATGATTGGATGGTTAACAGGAAATTCACCCTGGGGATTTCACCTGTGTCTCTCTTGGATAAGGGAAGTCAGTGCTGATTTAGATCTGCTTATAACATAGATCATATCACTAATCCCTTAAGGGAACAAGGGTTGAGCTTGGCTCAACTTGTAAGGACCCTAGGGCCATTAGCCTAGTAACTTCCAATGAATCTATGAACCTATGGTATAGCTGGAATATCCCAGAGGCAGACACCAGCCACTACACATTTACCACCTTCTCCAGAACTGGTACAGCACATGGCTATGCATACACCTGTTCCAGACCAACCCTTGGGTGAGTATTTGTGTTTCACCAGCACTTGTGAGCACTAGAGTTGGTCATGAATATCTTGAAGTACTTGGTAGGTGGCCTAGGTAAATTACCACTGGTTTGGGTAGGATAGGTGCCTGAGTATTGCCATGACAGGTAGTAGGATGTAATATCATTGCTTTATCAAAAGCTTGCTTCTTCTTATAAACTGTACTCACCAATGAACCCAGACCTAAAAGTGGTTTATAAAAAGCATGGGATCTTTTATCAATGACTTCATAATTTCTTACCAGTTTTCTGATACTACAATTAATTATTTGGATGTTTCCATTTTGAGGGATCCACTCAATAATTCCTTTGTTTCCACAGTTTAATGAAAATTGACATTTTCAAATAATTATGTTCATTTTTCAAGTAATCATACTATTCAATGGAAAAAAAAGTATTATAAAAGGACAATAGGTTAGCGAGAGTGATTCCAAATTCTGATACATTTTTACAAAAAGTAGATCTTTTGAAGGATATGTTTTATAAATGGGAATATTCATATGAATTCTTGGAATTGATTATATTTGAAATTAAATAAATAAATGTAGATGCTGCACCCAGTGTTGTCACATAATGGATGCTGAATACATTGACCTCCAGAATTTTGGCAAAATTTGGGGTCATATTTTTTTTAATTGTGATTCCAAATATGTAGTATATATAGTTGTCTGCCATACCTGTCCAGAGTTTTAGGGTATTAAAAAACATATTTAGTTCAAACAATTTTAAAAAATGCACTGGCTAACCATAGCTGTTCTAATGAATCATCGGTAACTATAAAATTTAATTTTTTTTGTATTAGATTCTCTGAATATGAAACCATGAGGCTGTAACTGTGACAAGTTGCTTGAATGCAAGGAATTACAATGGCAACTACAGTTAAATGCAAATGCTGTACCAGGGTTAAATGATGCACTTTCATTGGCACCCATTTGGAAACTAAGAGCTAGAAAGTTATAATTTATTAATCATTGATTGTTAACTTATTAATGATTTACTGAATTTTTAGCTTATTGAATAGGATTTGGTTATGGTCACTTTAAAAGATTTTAGGATGTTTTGAAAGTGGAAGCAATCTATTAATTATGTTATGATTAATGTTTTATATATAGGGTGTTTGAATTTTGCTAAAATAAATCTGTGTATGAAGATGAAAGTACTCAACATTAAATAACAGTGTTCTATACCTGTTTGGGTGGATTTATTTCTGATATCTGAACAAAGTAGTGATATTGCAACATGCATTAATAAAACCTGCTAAGAAACAATAACAAAGTAGTTATATTTCATCTGACATGCTTTTAATATTCTAATTTTTCAGTATATATTACAAACCATAAGCTGAGCTTACTTCACTTCTGCAAGGCAAACAAAACAACTACAAATTCATACTTGGGTAGAAAGTGTAAATTGAGAATTGATAAGCTTATATACTGAGGGACACTGAAGAATATAAAGATGTATTAAAATACTGAGCATCCAGTTGAAGGCCTAATGAAAAATTTGTTAAAATGATGCCATGACTACAACGCTTTTCCCTACACAGCAAGACATTTTCTTACTGAAATTATCAGTCATTTTTTGACTAATTTCAACTTATATGCAAATAACAATATGAAAATAAACACTAAATAGTATTTCTTTAATAGGTCTGTTTTTAAGTTTGTGCTTAGAGAATTTATTATATAGCATTTCAGCTCTTAAAGCTGTGCCACAAACATAGACACTTCTGTTCAGACACTTGTGAATATAATTTTCAGCATCATTACATTACTTCTAACATTGCAGCTTCAAATTCCCTGGAAATAAATGAAATTTTCAACCACAAATATTTCCATGTTTTACACAATTCTCTAGTTAATTGCCTTTAGTTCTGTCAGACATTCACTGTGTTGTTTTTATGACCTGATTTCCCTGGTCAGAAACAAAAACACTTCTTCAGCACTGGCACATGCAACATGTTTTTTTTAATTTAGAGGTAACGTGTTTATAATTAAAATGTTTTGTTTCCGCTAGTATGATGAAGAAATATATGGATTCTAACTTCTTAGTAACTAAAGAACACAGATGCAATGACACAAAACCTTGGATCACATCTCATATTAGGAAAACATTTGTGCAGCAAAATCCAGAGAGAAAATGAAACATCATATATTTTACAGGCAGGTCTGCTATTAATGGGATATAGTATTTACTAATTAATGAAAGAAGAGTACAACAACTTAAATATTTAAAGTTTATGGTCATTGGAACTGAATGCAGTGTGGTTGTGCACACCACACCTTTTCTTTATCAAAAGCGTATGACACCATCCCAGGGATTTAGAAATAACCTCACCACAGGTAATAAGAGCTTCAGCCAAAAGGAACTGTTTCTACAATGCAGCAAAATACAGTTCAGGGACATGTTAGTCACAACGAGGAAAAGATCTCATTATTGGCTAATTTGCATATCTCTGATTCACCTGTAACTACTGCCAGGTCAAATTAGCACTTTTCTGTGGTAAGCACCAGTGGCTGTCCATGACACACAAACACACACACACACACACACACACACACACACACACACACACACACACACACACACACACACACACACACACACACACACTGGCATACTTCTTACCTGTCCCTTGGCATACAGAATGCCCTGCTATATCTTCTTATTTTTGTCCTTGCCCTCGTAAAACCTGGAACCTTACCATCAATCAATAATTCCAGACATTGGAATTTAATTATTCTTTTTCCCTTTCTTGTTTAGAGTTTTGTTATTCTTACTGCTCATCCAGTACATAACAATACTACTCATGTTGCTCTGTTCACTCTTTCACTGTGTCCAAGTAATAGTTTTAAAATTCTACCTGATGTCATCTAGTGTTCATCCTTTCTTGTCCCAAAGCTTAACTCCACACAAACACATGCCATCCTTCTCAAATATCCCTAATTTTACAGAACACTTTTGCCTCTTATATGTGCCCTATCCATCATAGATTCATAGATTCATAGATTAGTACTAGGCTAACTGCCCTTGCGAGCCATTTTAAGCCTAGACAATTATCCCCTGTGAGATTCAAACCCTGTACCTTGTGTTTGTAAGGCAAACACCTTAACCATTAGGCCATCCTCCCAACCCCATAACTCACAGACTTCTGCAATTAATGAATAATGCTAGACATTAGAGTTTAATGAAAAAAAAATTATCACGGTGGTGCAGCGGTAGCGTTGTTGCCTCACAGCAAGAGGTTCTCCTGTTTGATTCTCGGCTGGAGTGCCTTCTGTGTGGAGTCTGCATGTCCTCCCTGTGATTGAGTGGTGTTCAAAAGACATGTGCAAATGGGCATTCCTTTGCTGAAGGTTGGGCGTCGGGCTGGCAACTCGGCACCATAAAAAAATCTACTGTCAATCATTAGCAGACCAGAGTTCCACTGTGGCGACCCCTAACCAGGAAAAGCCGAAAAGACAAACAACAACTTACTGCTATGAAAAAATACCCTTTTAGACTAACTCCTGAGTTAGCATAAGGATTAAAGCTCTTGCTTGACAAGCTGCATCCTGTGTCAAGGTTGTAGAATTTAACCCTCCAACTTTTACTTTAACTTTTTTTTTAATTTCAAAGATTTAAGTTAATATGTTAGGAATTTCACTAGTTTTTAGTAGTAGTGTAGAGAGCTAATGCTGTGCATGAGTACTAATGGTACAGGGTTTGAACCTTTTTAAGTGCCTTTATGGCACAATACAAGGAGTATACTTGGTGTCTAATGTTTTTCCTGCCTCATGGTTTTTGTGCTACAAAATGTTGTTCAATTATTTTTAAGTGCCATTTTGGCATGATATAAAGAGCATCTGGCATGTCTAGTCTTCTGCTGTGCTACATCAAAGTTGTTCTATTATTTTATAGCATGACCTAAGGAGTATCTCTTGTGTCTAGTGTTCCTCAACTCCAAGTATTGCAGGATTTGCTTGTTAGTCTAGGGAAGTGTTGAGGTATGATAGCCCGCCAACACACATTCACATATGCACACACACACACACACACACACACACACACACACACACACACGCACACGCACACGCACACGCACACACATACACAAGTGTCTTCCCTACTTATTCTCTAATTAACCACCTTACTTGGCATTTGGAAGCAGTCGATGAAGGAGAGCTTTAGGCCACGTTCATTAACGTAGCTGGCTGAGGTAACTTAAAGCAGCTATCTCCTGTGGGGGAGCATGTGGCTAATTAGCATAGACCACTCTCCCAGAATAACTCATTAGCATTTGTGGGAGGCCACAGAGACTGCCCACCAATGTGCTGCATCACTTCAAGGTACAGAACTCTGGTAGGGCTATACCTGAATTGGAACTGGTACAGCGAGGTGTTCACCAGGTTTACAGCTTTCAGTAACCTTTCTGAAGTGAGTCCTGTGTGACATGTGAGCATAACTTGTGCCAACTTATCAGCCTTGTGAATAGAAGTACAAAATGTTGTGAAATCAAGTGCGGTAATGCTTATAATGTTTGTAGAGTTTGTATGAATTTATGTTCCTAAATGCTATTGGTTCGTATGGAGTGTTGTAGTACACAGGAATTTTGAGAGCCAAAATGAATGACATATTTCATGATGTGTAAAGTTGAGCAGTGTTTGCAACTGAATGTTATGTTTGTCAGTTTGCTTATCACCCTGTAATTTTTGTTATCTGTTGTGTCTGTATGAATCTTTTATGACATTTGTTAGAATTTGCACAATCTGTATGTTCTGGTGGCTGGTGTTGTGGATGGAAAGTTTTTGGATTAGTGCATTTAGATAATCACTTAATTAAGGAAGTGAATTTCTGGAAATATCAAAGGAAAGAAAGAAGTAGCTTCTCTTTATCAAATGTAGTTAAAATGCTGTCTGATGAGTGGTACTAAGTGGATACAAAAACTCATTGCAGAGCCCGAAATACATCACACAACATTAAAAAACTTTTTGAAAACAAACTAATTTTACTTGCTTTCTGTGACTGATAAATGAGAAATGGGAGATGCTTGGAAAGCTTATTTTCAAATTAAAGACATTTTTTTTTATGAAATCGTGCGAATCTGAGTATTGGTTAAGAAATAAAAATCTAATCCCAGTACTTGTAATTCAATTTTTTAAAAGAACATGCACTATTAAAGGAAGAATGTGCCGTGCTTCATTCCATAATGATCACAGCAAAGCAGCAGCATATTGTATGTCAGTGAAAGTTTAACAGTTATCTTTTAATTAAGAATAGCATGTATTTAATATGTGTGCTGTGCCTTAACATAATAGTTCAGCAAGAAAATTACATCACTTATTCAAAGAACTATGTCATACAGCAGAATTCCAATAATCTTCAATAGATTGCAGGGTGGTAGAATATGTGCAGAGGAGAAGGTCTGTGTGAAAACATGAGGGTGGGGGAGGCTGGAAAGGAAAGGAAATGCAACCATAATGAAAGCAAAGCAATACAAAGAGGGAACATAAATAACTGTTAGAGCAGATGCATGCATGAACAGGTCAAAACTGGAACATAGGACAGGGAGAATTGGTGTCCATCTATAGTGAAGAGGTCAGATAGAATGAATTATACATCTCTCAGCACAGTGAACACTGTGGTGGTACTGGGGTAATAAAACCAAAGATGTGATTAGGCTAACAAACAAAACATAGATTTTAAATATTTTATATTTCTGAGGGTTTAATACATAGGTTTAAAGCTAGGAAGTGTTAATAAGTTCCCTAAATTTGATTTCATCAGCCTTCAATTGTCCATTTTTGACTGTAGGAAAGCCACAAAACCAGACAGGGCTCTTCTATCACCCTGGAAAGAAGCAATTGTGCCTACTGGATTCACCCAGTTAAAAATATTTCTAAATATCATTCTATGATACAGAAATTTCCATACTGAAAATAGATTTTTAAGTTTTATTTCAGCAGCTGGAGCTGCTCTTGTGCAGACTTTATTTGACCTACTCATATTTACATAAATTTCTAATTTAAAAATAAGCTTTAGAGTCTACATTATGTCTTCACCCACATAAAAGGTTTTCTAAATAATTAGACTGTATTGTTCATACACATTCTGTCATGGCACTGTCTGAAAAAGCCTTTGAGACAGAAATAAAACACGTCTGGCAATTAAACTCTTATTTTGTTTAATAACGACACTAATGAAGACAAGAAAATGCAATCAGCACACTGAAATACAGTGGCACAACAGCAAGCAAATAAGCTGGTAAAGGTTGCCATTATGAATTGAGAAATAACATAAGAAATCATGAGAAACCTGGATTTTGTATTCTACTAAAGCAAGTCTCAAAACATTACCAGAAAAAATGTTATGCGTTACAGAAGTTGACACTGACTCAAAAAAGAAAGAGAAGAACAGTTACACATTTATTTTTTTCTTTTTCCCTTTTCTCCAAGTTTGTGTGACTTTGAAGTTGGAATATATATTCTTGTATCGGCTTTTCACGGTTAGGGGTCGCCACAGCGAAACTCTGGTCCGGTAATGATTGGCAGTGGATTTTTATAGTGCCGAGTTAACAGCCCGATGCCCAACCTTCAAAGAAGGCACACCCATTCACACACGCACCTACCTGCATGTCTTTAGAAGTCACTTGACCGTGTGGAGGACATGCAAATTCCACACAGAAGGTGCTCCAGCCAAGAATTGAATGGGAGAACCTCTTGCTGTGAGGTGACAATGCTAACCGCTGCACCTTAATGAGCTGAAATGTGTGGGCTTGCCCCCATATCAAGGATGTAGGGTACTTGGTTCCTGAAAAAAGTAATGTTTACGAGTGTTGCATGATTTATCAGGTGTTATTTCAGAGTTCAATGTTTTACTATTTCAGATGTTCTCATGGTGACTTATAACATGCTGATTTAACAAGATACAGTTTATCATAGAGGATCAGAAATGAATCCATTCCATGTTACACGATGAACTGTCTAATGTATACCTGTTACATTCATCATGATTAAATTTGGTAGAATAAAAGCAATATACATTATTTAGGGTTGAGAAGTGGCATGAATACCTCACTGTTAATAGCCATGTGTATTTAATCATTTATGAGCTAGGAAACTCTTATCAGGACAGATGAAAACCTCTTTTTAATTTCTTCAAATCTTTTGGGTTTCTAATACCATAATGGGAATGGACCCCATTCCTAAGTCAAAGCACGATTAAAGTTCATGAAATTACTATTGTTTCAATCTTTGATGTCAGTCAAAAGTGCTCTTTCCAGCACCCATAATGTGCTCAGTAATGACTCCTTCTGCAATTCATATGGGGTTACATGTATTGGTAACATATCTAAATATGACTGTAGATTCTTTTTTATAAGACCCATTGCTCCTGCTACTATTGGAACTGTCTATCTTTCTTCCACATTGCTCTCATTTCTGCCTGCAGACACTGATATTTTATGACTTTGTGTCTCTCTGTACGCAGGACACTGTAGTCACTGGGTGTGGTGACTTTAATGATCAATGATTTTGTCTTCTTTTCATGGACCACTCTACTTTTTTCACATCATATTGCCAGTGTAAAAAAAGACATTTTTTTAAATATTTTCCTTAAATATCACACAGCATTCAGATCAAATTTTACAATATGTTCTCATAGTAATATGACCTTTCCATAAATGTATTACTAATCTGTTTCCTTCTTCATTCCATGCTTTCTCAATTATCCTTTTTATTCCTTTGCCTATTTTTATATATTCCTAGTTTTCTTTTATCTCTAGCCATATTGCATGATGATCAGAAAATTCACTTTCATCTATGTACTCCTTTTGTCTGTGTAACAATCTTACATACCTGCATTGTCTGTTAACAAAATCTGCTAAGACAATCTCTGCTACTATGATATCCAATGAAATAAGAAGAGGAAGACTTAATGATGTTCATTCTCCTTTACTCATAAAAGGAAGGACCCTTTGTTTTCTAAACATCTAAAAATACTGCCTATCAAGACAAACAAGACGATAAACTGATGAGCAGTAAACGTGATAAGCTTATTACCACTTTGCCCTTACTTAAAACATCCTATAGACCTGACACCCACATGTAAAGGAAAAGAAAGGAGCCAGTTACAGCACAGCATGACATCTGGGATTATTCAGACCCTGTATGACAGGCACCTACAAAGACAGCTTGTCACTCAAAAATTATTGCACATACAAGTGCAAATGAGGAGTGAAATGTACAAAGCAAAGTAAAAGCTCCATCAGAAGACCACAGATGAAACCAGCAAATGGAAAAAGGGTAACTTCCTAGTAGTCACTTTCCCTAGTCGAAGATGTGATGAAGTAAGATGCCAAAAAGTGACTGGAGTCAGACCAGAGGTATTTAATCACTGCCAGGTCACAGTAGAAAAAAACATCCATGTAAATCAGATGTCTTACCTGGTTAAGAGAAAACAAACTCACCTTGAACATTTACAAGTTAGCCCAACTTAGGCATCAGACAGTCAGTCTATACAGTCAAGTAACAGAAAACCTATAAACAATTACTTATAATATGTGAACAGTAAGAAGTAGGATTTACAGTTTTAATAAAGAAATGTGCATTTTACAGTATTTACAGAAGGACTGACCCAAAGTACTTGTGCCGCACTTTTGATTGTGGATGGGGGAAGTACATTCATCCAGCATGACCATTAGCAAGCACAGCTCAGGTAAGATACCTGCAGAAAAGTACATAGTAAGCTTAGGAAAATATTGATATAGGTAAATATAGTATAAACAAAGATGCATAAATAAGACAATTGTCTTTGAAATTCGATTAACCAGAGATTGCTGTGGAAATGGCAGTGAGTATTCAGTACAGGAATAAGATAAAGAGATAGCACAGAAGTGAGTGAACATTAAGTGATTGATCCCTTTGGGGAGCAAGTTATTTGACTTGGTGAAGTAGGTGAAGTTTTAAGTCCTATCGGAAGGTGTGAAAGTTGGGGAGGGATTGCTAGTATGAAGAAGACAGTGTTTAGTGGACTAGAGCTTTGATCACAAAGTGGTGAGTTAAGGAATAGATTGAGTATATTGACTGATGTAGGTTGCATGTGGAAGTTTTTCAGTAACATTTAACTTGGGTGGGGGGAAATCTGAGAAGCAGCAACTTAAAAAGAGTTGTGTTCCAAGTAGGAAGTTAACTTGTTTAACAGGAAGCCATTTGGCTTTTATAGTGTGGCATTGGGGTTCTTTGGGGGATGTTGTGAAGACAAATGGAAATTATTTGCAGGGATTTAGCATTTTTATGAGAGGATTATTTAAAAGAAATATAAACACGTATCACATTCACACTTCAGCTACTCAGTATAAATTCTCCTCTTCTAGAAAGCTGCAGTGTGCATATATTTTAAGCAGATACTTATGAAATTTAAAAAAAAAAAAAAAAAACAGGGGCTGTGAGGCTATGCTCATGAAAATACTTGAAATATTTGAATAATTGGGTGAAATAATGTAGAAAAAACTAGGCAATAGGTTAGGACTAAACACACATGAGAAAGCATAGAATAAAGGCAGGCACAAGTCAAAAACAAATAGTTAAACTCATGGCAATGGAACTGCATGGTTATTAGTGTTGAGATAATAAAACTAGTGTGAGTGGCATTGAACAAATATCAAAACTAATCAACATATGAAGCAAAGCTATCTTTATGCAGGAAAGCTTTTTAGAAGGATTAATACCATATAGTCTCCCACTGGCAGAGTGAATAGTTTTCAATCAAATCTGTCAATGGGTTCCATAAAAATATAAATTCTCAAAATCAGAATAAGTATATACGAGTATGTTACATACATAAAATGATGCTACAGTACTGATGAGAGACCACTACTTAGAAAAAATAAATGACAGTCCAGATTTAAATGGTCAGTTATTAAACAAGCAATATATATATTGCCTGAATACCACCATCTAGGATTCATTTGCAGACTACAAATACTGTGCCAGACCAATATAACAGATAAGACAGTGCCCCACTGAGCAGTCCTGTAAGTTGTAACCTTATGAGGTATGTTGAAAGCACATTACCTTAAGAGGAACTTCAGTAATACTCAGGACCACTAACCCAACTGCACAGCCACAAGAAGTCTATAGAGAGAAGGTAGTTACAGCACTAATCTGCACAAATGCAAAACTACTTTAAGTTACGATGCAATTAAACTTACTTCACTAGTTCTGCAACAATAAACTTAAAAGCAAATTTCTGTGAACAGCAAAGCACACATGCTTAGTCTATAAAACTATAATTGTTCAGTCTAGAACAGCAATCTTTCACAGAGATAATTAAAAATATTAAAGCTCTATGTAAGAAACACGTTATTTCATTTGTAATCTACCATTAGATTTTAGTGCTAAAAATTTAGGTTACTTCCCAATTCTTCCATATCTTATCTACCATGTATTATCCTACTAAAAATATACTTAAATGGGCCAAACACTGTATAACAGTTTATAATTACTTTACTGCATGGAGTGATTGTCCGGTTGATCATCATCTCCTCAGTTTTCACTTCCTCTTTACCCTCCCCACATCTGATCCTTAATGCCATCTCTTCATGCAAACACATTTCTTCACTAGCTATCTTAAGTTTATGACCTCTGAAAATCCAAATATCTTCTGTCTCCCTTGGCTTAATAAGGAGCAGAAAACTTTCAGTGCTTTAAAATAGACCAAAATTCCAGTACTGTACATAATTTTAACTATCATTAATTTTTCATCTATAATAACCTGAAAACTTATCACTGTCTAATAGAGAAAATGTAAAATAGCAAAAAGTTGTTAAGCAAGGGCAACAGGTTTACTGAGCAGGCTCTTGGTTTCCACAAAAGCATGACCTAGGAAGATTAGAATATAGTAAGAATGAATGGCAGCCATGCTGAACAAAGAGAGCGAATGATAGCAAAATTAATAGCAAAGGTCTCTCACAACTATAAAAATGTTTGTTCCAAATAACTGCATCATCATAAATGCAAAACTTCTGCCTTCCTTCCTTTCAAGAGGCCTTTAATGTCAATGATTTTAAATATGAAACGTACTGAAATAAGTACTGTAGAAATTTAGGTTTTGTTAACAGGCTTTAGGAATGGGTGATCTGTAGAGTGTACCCTGATTGGAGAATAAACATTTCAGTGTAAGAAACTTCTCTGTGTGGAAGATTTTCAGTCCATATATTTCTAGTTAATCACTGTATATTAATCAGATCAGACAACAGTAGAAGAAGTAGCGAACGTAAACTCGTCAAGTCAAAAAGCAATAATAGAAAATATATAATTCTACAGCATTACTAAGTATTCGAAAGTAATCCAAACAAGTCAGGCAGTCTGTTTCCAGTCGAAAATCCTTTATTAAGTACACAGATTGTTTTTAGACCCACTACCCTTTAGTGGGTTGTTTTGAGATTTCGGGGATACCACGGAGATTACTTGTTTTTTGAGAATAAACATTTCCCAGCTGGCTGTTAATCTACAGATAACACCCCGTGAAAGACAAGTCCGCTGCTTCATGGTATCATATCTAGCTGCTGTGGAGCTTGAACTGAAAAAAACTAATGGCTGCCATTATTTTAAGCTTGCTAAGCAGTGATTTTTGCTGTTTAGTGAGTGTAAAAGAAAAAAGAAAAAAAATTAAAATAAAAAAGGGCACGTGCATGTGTGTATGTGTTTATGACTGTGTGTGAGAGTATATGCATGTATGAGAGTGAGAGAGATCAATCGAGCTATTATTTTACACTCACTAAGCAGCACTTTTGCTGTTTGGCCAGTGTAAGAAAATAAATGAAACAGAAAAGTGTGTGTGTGTGTATGTTTATGTTTCTGACTGCATTTGTGAGTGAATGCATGCATAAATGCAGAAGAGACTGTGTGTGTGTGTGTGTGTGTGTGTGTGTGTGTGTGTGTGTGTGTGTGTGTGTGTGTGTGTGTGTGTGTGTGTGTGTGTGTGTGTGTGTGTGTGTGTGTGTGTGTGTGTGTGTGTGTGTGTGTGTGTGTGTGTGTGTGTGCATGAGTGAGTGAGGGAGAGAAGAGTGAGTGCGATCTCTGGCAGCAGTGGCAGCAGTTAAGAGGTTTGCATACCTCCCAACTTCTTAACTCAATACATCTGGATAAACCTAAAATAAATGGTAGACAAAGGTTCAAAATATGAACATTTTTTTTAAATGTTGCTGTTACAAAATCGCAAAGTTAGTCGAATATTAGGATTGGTGTTAGCATGCATTTTCTGAAGCAGAGGTGTGTGTGTATGAGAGAGACTAAGTGAGTGAGAGTAACCACTGGCAGCAGCAGCGGTAAAGAGGTTTGTATACCTCTAGACCTTTCAGCTGAAGAAATCTGGATAAAGCCTAAAATAAAGGTGGGGGGACCAAGGCTCAAAAATAGGGACAGATTTTAATTATTGCTGTTATAAAATTACAAACTTGCTTAAATAAAAGGAATTGTGTTAGCATTAATTTCCTGAAGAAAATAAAAGTTTGAACCTCAAATGTATGTCATTATTTAGTGATGTCAGTCTCAACGACTGGCAACAAACCAAACGTTTTAGGAGTAAAGGACCAAAAAATAAAGTAAATACCTGGAGATTTAATGAAATGTTATACTTTGGATGTGAAATGCTTCCTCCCAATGCTTTTACCATTTACTGCAGCAAGTTTGAAACATTAGGCAGAGGAACTATTTTACACCAAAAATATATGGAAAAATAATATAATAAAAAAATAAAGAAGTAAAACACAACAACTTTACAGACAGCCCATTCTCTAAACACAATAATGCCCTCCAGGGTGTGTGTTAATGTGGAAATAACACCCTTCCAGGTGTGTAGAGGCCCTCTGCCTGTGGTGTTAGGCCTCAGAACATCTCTGGGCAGGCATTATTTCCAGAATAATATAAATCCTGTTGGGCATTATTGCTTGCATATCACATTTTAAATTCATTTAATTTTCCCAGAGATAAAGTCAACAATGTTTAGTGTTTTCATTTATGTGATTTAAGAAGTTGAAATTTTCAGCTTCTAATTTCATTATCATTCAAAACGGGGACTGACTCTGTCCCATACAAACAAGCATAAAGTGTTCACCTTATCATTAGCTTTTTTATAACATGTTAAAAAGTAAAATATGCTCATGTTCTTTGTGTATGTAGTTACTTTCCTTAAAACTGCTTTTTACTATCTACAATGGAATCTAAGCAATACTGTAGTCACTGTCAAAAGACAGTAGTGTAATAATTTTGTATGCAAGAAACCTACATAACTAAGAACAAGTAGCAACATTCCTAAAGAAAAACATGAACTCTCAAAAACTGCAAAATAATAAAACAAAACTGGGGAAAAGAAAAAAAAGAATTCCTCACACCCTCCCCACAAGATTCCAGCCTCCTCCTCCTCCTATTTTAACAACAAATGTCTGGAACTGCAAATTCAGATGACTCACTGCCAAGAAAACAGTACAATCATACTACGCTTATTAAACCACTAGGACAGTAAATGTATAAAGCAACGAGGCATCATCCCCCTACTATAAATATAAATGAAAGTGACAAAAATACACTACACCCTAATGCAACCTATTTGCCCAAACATCACCCTGTGACCCACAAACTGGGAGCATCCCCAGTTTTTAGCAGAAAATGTAATTCAAGCAGAAACAATTGAAAGTGCACCTTGTTTGGAAATATTTTTCTCTTTTAACCCACATAAGATTTTTTTTTTTTTTTAGTTTTAAAAATTAAGCAAAATGATGTTCACTCTGAACTGTGTACCTCTTTGGAGGTGCTGAACAAAGGGAGTGAATGGTACCAAAACAGTGATGCAAACAAAAAGTTACCTCACATTTTCAGTAGCTACTGCTATGCACACACTTGCTGGGTTCGAAAACTGTTGACTTTGGCTGGAATGGGATCCTGGAAGAAGCACTCCTAATTAGTAATACAATGATAACTTAAGCGTTTCTTTCTTTTTTTTTCTTTTTCCCCCACCAATTACAGGATGCCTTCCTTTTCAAACGCGATTGGAAACACACTTGGAGAAGCCATTCAGGAACATAGAATAGGGTCACCTGACTGACACCTTCAATTGCATCTTCAGTCATGATTTACTGACTATGGCACATGACAAAGGGGAAAAACAAACAAGTGCAGGTTGGATCAGAAAAATGTACCCCTTTTGTAGTGCATTTTCTGATGTCAACAAAAAGTTGCATTTTTTTTATGCCAGGTTGCATCATACTTTTAAAAAAGGGGAGGGTGTGCGCCCCTGCACCAAAGCCTAAATTCGCCTCTGCTCTGTTACTATTTTCAATTTCTGCAGGTTGAGATATATGAATTCCCCACAGTCTGCTTTGTTTTCTGGGTTTTTTGGGGCTTGGCATTTTGAGAGGTTATAGCTTAATAAAAGGTCATTTGCTTTGGAATAGTTCCTAACTGTTATAGGGTTTATTGTGGTTGCAGAATTGATTTTTATTTCTTAGAAGACTGTTTTGTGATCTGACCTTACCAGAGACATGACACTTGGTGGGATGCATAGTTCTGTCATACTTAAGAATACCAAGTCCAATATGTTTGCACCTCCAGTGGGCATCTGCATTATCTGATCTAGGGTGCTTGTGTTTACAAAGTCCAGGTGTCTCTGTGCCTGCAAAGTTTGGGTCATGTAGGATTCCCAGTTTATAGAAGGCAATGAAAGTCCCCCATACATATGGTATTTGGTTGAATGGTGAGTGTCTGCAGTAGGTCTAAGTATGAGTTATGGGTTTCCTGAGACACAGGGTGACTTATAACTTGCTAAGTTATGCATGGGACTATGTCTATGGTAATTTGTATGTGGAGAAACTCTAGCATGTTGTTGTGTTTAACCAACCTAGATTAATGCTTATTACTGATGCAGATCGAGGCACCTCCACTTTTAGTCCCCGTCTGTGCAGTTGCTAGTCTAAATATATGGAACCTACTGAAGCCTTGCACTGTACTCTCTGCAGCTTTTTCAGTAACTACACAGATGTCTGCATTCTCCAGGGAGATGAGAACTTGAAGGCAGTAGAGCTTCTTGCTTAAAGTCCTGGCATTGAGCCGTAACACCTTTAGCTTCCCATCGGTTGATTTTGAAATATTGGAAGGTTTGTCAATTTTGGCATTGCCTAAAAAGGCTCTATGGGGGTGGACAGTGTTTTAGCCAATATTCAAAAGCCTAGAGGGGATAGTTGCAGACCATTTTTGGCAAAACAACATGGTTTGTTAACTGCATCCTCCCATGCTGACAAATATTGTATCCCCTTAGAATGACACAGGAAACTAAGAGAATTATTAAAGTCAATCATCTTTTGTTCATATTGTGGCATCATCCTTGGTGAAGATTGAATGCTGCTCAGTGCTAAGCTCATACCAGCCTGTGACACATAGTCTGAGAGCTCCCTATTGTCTCTCTTCATAGAGTCTAGGATGGTACATCTCAGGTCATTTACACCTACATGGGCTGTGACTGAGTCATACTGGTACCTATGGTGCAGTGACTTGAAATCATGTATAACCTGGTGGATCCTGCCTTTCTCTTTGTTCAGCTTGGTGAGTGGGTCATCAGTATGTCTCACAATGCAGTCCCCTATGCCTAGAGTCCTAGGTAGTGTGCTGGTGTACCTTATGGGCTTGGTAGTTGAAGCTCCACTGGGTGTGGCTGTATGTGCAGTGTTAGGTGTTTCCTTTAAGTGCTTTTGGGTTTGCTGAGGATAGTTTTTGTAAGTGGAATGTCTGGAAGATCTTTGGGTTTATAAAGATTGCATTTAAGTAACTCAGCATAAGTTACTCTATGTGTGAGGTGTGTACTATGTGTGATGGATGCAGTGTATGTACTTCTGACAACCTGATTTTTATTGTGTGTGCTTGTAAACGAGAGCTTTGCCTCCGGTAACATTGTGTATATACATCTCTTGTATATTTTATTTGTTTCTTTATGGACTAAATGGTTGATAGTGAACATGAGACAAACGCTACATCATCTAAACATACTCCAGTCCACCAAACTAGCTGCAGAGAAATTGGAAAGGTCAAGATGCAGATCATAATGCCAGGTCCTTTATTAAGTTATCTACAAGCGTATGGTACACAAGGGTTTAAAAGAGGGGAACTAAGGGTGTTTTTGGACTATGGACTAGACCAGGCAATATCATACTAAATTCAAGGGGCAGAGCTTCTCAATGCACAAAAAGTTGTTGTATGCTTCTCAATGTGCAAACTAATTGCTATGTGCATCTCAATATACAAAGCAGTTTCTACAATCTCCAAATTACTGGGTACAGTTTCAGAGGTAGCTATATAGGAAAATTGCACCTTCTGGATATCTGCTACTATACAAGGCATTGTTAACTGCCACTGCACAATCAGCAGCACTGTAGAAATGCAACAAATGTATACATGCACTAAAAACACCGAATGACAAATAAGCCCTCTGGCCAATAAATGTCTACACTCAGAGGCCTTTCTGTGTGCTTTCCACCTGAAATAGACCAGGTTACCACCTAGTACCACTAAGCGAGTAAACTCATTCCTTTTAATGTAAAAATACACAAAAAAGTGTACTAAGTGCAGTGCTATCTCAGTAAATTTAACAGCTAGCTAGCGAGTTACTGCTAATAAGGCTATTTAAGGCAAGGTAAGCCAACAGCAAGGCAAAATAAGGCATGACAAGTCTAGAGCAATGCCAACCAGTTTAAAATGCATCAGAGACAATTTATAATTAGGGAGGTTTCTCAACAGCTACACTGGTTGGATCGGTGGGGACTTAATATTTGAATCTATGGAAAACAGTGGGAAGGAAAAGTATTTATATAGCATATACAACTGTAAATAGCACTGAAAGGAGGAGGAAACTTTGGTAGTCAGATTACCATAAGGGTTGGAAATACAGACACTGACTGTAAAAATCTGCAGGGGAAAAAAGGAGGGAGAGTTGGGGAAATTTCAGCAAGAGATTCACTTGTCTGGTATGGAGGTACTCAGTAGCTAGATTCTTTTGCTTAAAGCTACCTTCTTTTGTTTAAAAATGTAATCAGGAAGTGCTTCCAATAAAGACAGGCCACAACAGCCAACAGTAGATAAAACACACAGTGATATATAAAACTGAGGAACCAAGAATAACCCAGTGTTTATTAGGGGGTGGTTAAACCATGCTTCATACTTTTCAAGATGCATCCAGAAAAATTGTCAGGACAGACTGATGCTATATTTTAGTATTTAATAGCACTTTTAGAAATTGGTTTTGCTGGATAACTCCAGGTGAGTTGGTTTCAGGTATATCTTGCAGGGTTTTCAGAGAGGATATATCTCAGGAATAGGTTTTTGAAAGTAGAAGGTCACTATTATTATTGTTATTATTATTTGTAGCATGTAGCAGTTTCTTTTATGGGAATATAGTTCCATTTTCCATTTAATCAGACTTTATAGTTTCAACACTTACCGTATTTCTCTGTAAATAAGACCTAACCAGAGAATAAGGCCTAGCATGGTTTTCAGGGTGGTCATGATATAAGCCCTACCCCAAAATAAGCCTCAGTTAAGATCATCAACAACACATGAAGGACGTGTTGAATTATAAAATAATAATATTATTGACACCTGTTGACTGAGGTTATCATTCTCTGCTCACCATTTTCAGACCATTTGGACACCCAACTTCTTCTCTTTGCAGAAAGTCATAAGATTCTTTCCCCAGGAGTCCTCCACAATTCTTACTGTAACCCTAATCCTCACTCACACTTGACGGTTGAGATCCTTGGCCCATAAACACTGGCAAGTGTACTTTGATTGGTCAAAATACAGACAACGCATGTAAAACGTGCGCACTTGATAACGAACAGGTGTGGCTGTGTCTTCTTAACCATCCCCATTTTGTGTTGCCACTCCTGTCTTGTAAGTCTTCAATTAACCCCCCCCCCCCCAGACAAGATGAGTGCAAGAAGAAAGAGCTATTCTGTTGAGTACAAGAAAGGAATCGTGGAGAACTCCCAGGAAAATAATCTGATGGCTTTCTGCAAAGAGAAGAAGTTGGATCTTCGAATGGTCTGAAAATGGTGAGCAGCGTACGATAACTTCAGTCAACAGGCTGACGAGGGAAATGCTAAGAAGTGCAAGTGTGGATCAGGTCAGCAACCATTATTTCCTGAGCTGGAAGACATCATCTGTGAATGGATTGCTAACAGGAGAGCAAAGGCTTTGGTTGTGTGCAGGGCTGATATTCAAGCATTTGCCCTTGTAATGGCACCACAGTTAGAAATATCCCCAGAAGAATTCAAAGCATCACAACACTGGCTGGATGGCTTCCTTCAGCGATATGAACTGTCTCTAAGAAGATCAACAACACTGTTCAAGCTGGAAGATACTGAAGTTATTAAATGTTCACTTGCATTCAAGCCCTTTGTTGATGGCATTGACTTTTCTAAATACCAACTCTCCAACATGATTGCTATGGATGAAACTGCAGTGTTTATGGGCCAAGGATCTCAAACAACAATTGATCAGCGGGGTGCCTCGTCAATCTGTATTCCCTCCACTGGTTATGAAAGTGCACGTGTTACCTGCATTTTGGCAATTCATCTAGATGGAAAGAAAACCCCACCTCTAATCATTAGTAAGGACAAGAAAGATAAGATTGAATGTGTTTCAGGCATTTACATTCTTGAAACCGAAAAAGCCTGGTGCACACAAGCAGTTATAAGGAAGTGGGTCGATGTAATGCTGCCACTCTTTTGCAAGGTGGTGAAAGAGGTATGCTAGTCTGGGATTTAGCCAGCACTCACCACACTAAAGACATGAAGAACTTCCTTGCACAGAGAAGAATAGATCAAATAATGATTCCCACAGGAACTCTTAATATTGCAATAAACAAGCCATTCAAGGACCATTTGTGCATGGAACTCAATGACTACACTGAAAATAGAATGGAGAGAAATCAGCGTAGAAACTTTATGAAGCCAAGCCTGCAAGAGGTCGTGACTTGGGTGAAGAATTTATGGGATAAAATCACTGACAGCTGTATTGCCAATGCACTATGAGCAGGCTACATGGACAAGCAGTGCTCATTTAAGGACAGGTCTGTTGCTAGGCATGACAGATTGGGGCCACTGGTTCTACAGGAAATGGAGTCGCAAGAAATTCAGGCTAGAATTTGGGGGTTGGAGACTTATGACAATGTTCCAGAAAAAGATGACATGACTGTATTTGAATAACTTTTCTGTTATCAGGGCAACAGAATGGATTACTTCTGCTTTCAGCTGCCAGCAAGCTCTTGTCAGTTTTTTGATTTTATTGTATTAAGATAACGTTTCATTATCAAGGGGTAATCATGAAGTAAGGACACTAGTTCTCAGACTTCATTTTTATGACTTCCCATCATTCTTATCTTACGGTTTGGGTAAGGAATAAAGAAAGCATCACCACTCAGAAAGTGACAGTTATTCACCTGTTTTATTTCCCTCCTCCAATACACATGTATTCAGATTTTTCTGCACTTTCTGTTAAGCATGAAATATTGCACTGTGAAAGCCAAGGTGTAGATATTCTGAAGTTGAAATGTTTGTTGCACTGTTTATATAAAATTCTCACACAACTGTTAAAGGGTTACCTAGAACTGTTGCCCAATAATGGAAAAGTACCAAATAAATGTCAATTTGTGTACATGAATAAATATCGATTTGTGTACATGAATATATG